>NC_088410.1:548687-796187 GCF_034236695.1 Oncorhynchus nerka | reverse complement strand
TTTAGATGTTTAGATGGGGGGAGACACTGTGTATTTAGATGTTTAGATGGGGGGAGACACTGTGTATTTAGATGTTTAGATGGGGGGAGACACTGTGTATTTAGATGTTTAGATGGGGGGGAGACACTGTGTATTTAGATGTTTAGATGGGGGGGAGACACTGTGTATTTAGATGTTTAGATGGGGGGGAGACACTGTGTATTTAGATGTTTAGATGGGGGAGACACTGTGTATTTAGATGTTTAGATGGGGGGAGACACTGTGTATTTAGATGTTTATTTAGATGGGGGGGGGGGAGACACTGTGTATTTAGATGTTTAGATGGGGAGAGACACTGTGTATTTAGATGTTTAGATGGGGGAGACACTGTGTATTTAGATGTTTAGATTGTGTATTTAGATGTTTAGATGGGGGGGGGAGACACTGTGTATTTAGATGTTTAGATGGGGGGGGGGAGACACTGTGTATTTAGATGTTTAGATGGGGGGAGACACTGTGTATTTAGATGTTTAGATGGGGGGAGACACTGTGTATTTAGATGGAGACACTGTGTATTTAGATGGGGGGAGACACTGTGTATTTAGATGGATGGGGGGGGAGACACTGTGTATTTAGATGTTTAGATGGGGGGAGACACTGTGTATTTAGATGTTTAGATGGGGGGGAGACACTGTGTATTTAGATGTTTAGATGGGGGGGGAGACACTGTGTATTTAGATGGATGGGGAGACACTGTGTATTTAGACACTGTGTATTTAGATGTTTAGATGGGGGGGAGACACTGTGTATTTAGATGTTTAGATGGGGGGAGACACTGTGTATTTAGATGTTTAGATGGGGGGGAGACACTGTGTATTTAGATGTTTAGATGGGGGGGAGACACTGTGTATTTAGATGTTTAGATGGGGGGGGAGACACACTGTGTATTTAGATGTTTAGATGGGGGAGACACTGTGTAGATTTAGATGGGGGAGACACTGTGTATTTAGATGGGGGGGGAGACACTGTGTATTTAGATGTTTAGATGGGGGGGAGACACTGTGTATTTAGATGTTTAGATGGGGGGGGAGGACACTGTGTATTTAGATGTTTAGATGGGGGAGACACTGTGTATTTAGATGTTTAGATGGGGGGGACACTGTGTATTTAGATGTTTAGATGGGGGAGACACTGTGTATTTAGATGGGGGGGGAGACAGACACTGTTAGATGGGGGGGAGACACTGTGTATTTAGATGTTTAGATGGGGGAGACACTGTGTATTTAGATGTTTAGATGGGGGGAGACACTGTGTATTTAGATGTTTAGATGGGGGGAGACACTGTGTATTTAGATGTTTAGATGGGGGGAGACACTGTGTATTTAGATTTTAGATGGGGGGGAGACACTTTAGATGGGGGGAGACACTGTGTATTTAGATGTTTAGATGGGGGGGAGACACTGTGTATTTAGATGTTTAGATGGGGGGGGGAGACACTGTGTATTTAGATGGGGGGGGAGACACTGTGTATTTAGATGGGGGGGGGGACACTGTGTATTTAGATGTTTATTTAGATGTTTAGATGGGGGGGAGACACTGTGTATTTAGATTTTAGATGGGTTTAGATGGGGGGAGACACTGTGTATTTAGATGTTTAGATGGGGAGACACTGTGTATTTAGATGTTTAGATGGGAGACACTGTGTATTTAGATGTTTAGATGGGGGGGAGACACTGTGTATTTAGATGGATGTTTAGATGGGGGGAGACACTGTGTATTTAGATGTTTAGATGGGGGGAGACACTGTGTATTTAGATGTTTAGATGGGGGGAGACACTGTGTATTTAGATGTTTAGATGGGGGGGACACTGACACTGTGTATTTAGATGTTTAGATGGGGGGAGACACTGTGTATTTAGATGGGGGGGAGACACTGTGTATTTAGATGTTTAGATGGGGGGGGAGACACTGTGTATTTAGATGGGGATGGGGGGGAGACACTGTGTATTTAGATGTTTAGATGGGGGGGAGACACTGTGTATTTAGATGTTTTTAGATGGATGGGGGGAGACACTGTGTATTTAGATGATGTTTTTAGATGGGGGGACACTGTGTATTTAGATGTTTAGATGGGGGGGAGACACTGATGTATTTAGATGTTTAGATGGGGGGAGACACTGTGTATTTAGATGTTTAGATGGGGGAGACACTGTGTATTTAGATGTTTAGATGGGGGAGACACTGTGTATTTAGATGTTTAGATGGGGGGGGGGAGACACTGTGTATTTAGATGTTTAGATGGGGGGGAGACACTGTGTATTTAGATGAGACACTGTGTATTTAGATGTTTAGATGGGGACACTGTGTATTTAGATGTTTAGATGGGGGGAGACACTGTGTATTTAGATGGGGGGGGAGATGTTTAGATGGGGATGGGGGGACACTGTGTATTTAGATGTTTAGATGGGGGGAGACACTGTGTATTTAGATGTTTAGATGGGGGGAGACACTGTGTATTTAGATGTTTAGATGGGGGAGAGACACTGTGTATTTAGATGTTTAGATGGGGGGGGAGACACTGTGTATTTAGATGTTTAGATGGGATGGGGGGGGGAGACACTGTGTATTTAGATGTTTAGATGGGGGGGGGAGACACTGTGTATTTAGATGTTTAGATGGGGGGAGACACTGTGTATTTAGATGGGGGGGGGAGACACTGTGTATTTAGATGTTTAGATGGGGGGAGACACTGTGTATTTAGATGTTTAGATGGGGGGAGATGTTTAGATGGGGGAGACACTGTGTATTTAGATGGATGGGGGAGACACTGTGTATTTAGATGTTTAGATGGGGGGGAGACACTGTGTATTTAGATGTTTAGATGGGGGGAGACACTGTGTATTTAGATGTTTAGATGGGGGAGACACTGTGTATTTAGATGTTTAGATGGGGGTGTAGACACTGTGTATTTAGATGTTTAGATGGGGGGAGACACTGTGTATTTAGATGGGGGAGACACTTAGATGGGGGAGACACTGTGTATTTAGATGGGGGAGACACTGTGTATTTAGATGATGTTTAGATGGATGGGGGAGACACTGTGTGGGGGGGAGACACTGTGTTTAGATGTTTAGATGGGGGATGGGGGGAGACACTGTGTATTTAGATGGGGGAGACACTGTGTATTTAGATGTTTAGATGGGAGACACTGTGTATTTAGATGTTTAGATGGGGGGAGACACTGTGTATTTAGATGTTTAGATGGGGGGAGACACTGTGTATTTAGATGGGATGGGGGGGAGACACTGTGTATTTAGATGTTTAGATGGGGGGAGACACTGTGTATTTAGATGTTTAGATGGGGGGAGACACTGTGTATTTAGAGACACTGTGTATTTAGATGTTTAGATGGGGGGAGACACTGTGTATTTAGATGGGGGGGAGACACTGTGTATTTAGATGGGGGGGGAGACACTGTGTATTTAGATGTTTAGATGGGGGGAGACACTGTGTATTTAGATGTTTAGATGGGGGGAGACACTGTGTATTTAGATGTTTAGATGGGGGGAGACACTGTGTATTTAGATGTTTAGATGTTTAGATGGGGGAGACACTGTGTATTTAGATGTTTAGATGGGGGGGGAGACACTGTGTATTTAGATGTTTAGATGGGGGGAGATTTAGATGGATGGGGGAGACTGTGTATTTAGATGTTTAGATGGGGGGAGACACTGTGTATTTAGATGTTTAGATGGGGGAGACACTGTGTATTTAGATGTTTAGATGGGGGGAGACACTGATTTAGATGGGGGAGACACTGTGTATTTAGATGTTTAGATGGGGGGAGACACTGTGTATTTAGATGTTTAGATGGGGGGGGGGGACACTGTGTATTTAGATGTTTAGATGGGGGGAGACACTGTGTATTTAGATGTTTAGATGGGGGGGAGACACTGTGTATTTAGGAGACACTGTATTTAGATGTTTAGATGGGGGGGAGACACTGTGTATTTAGATGTTTAGATGGGGGGGAGATTGTGTATTTAGATGTTTAGATGGGGGGAGACACTGTGTATTTAGATGGGGGAGACACTGTGTATTTAGATGTTTAGATGGGGGGGGAGACTGTTTAGATGGGGGGAGACACTGTGTATTTAGATGTTTAGATGACACTGTGTATTTAGATGTGTGTATTTAGATGTTTAGAGGGGGGACACTGTTGTTTAGATGGGGGGAGACACTGTGTATTTAGATGTTTAGATGGGGGACACTGTGTATTTAGATGTTTAGATGGGGGGAGACACTGTGTATTTAGATGTTTAGATGGGGGGGGGGACACTGTGTATTTAGATGTTTAGATGGGGGGGAGACACTGTGTATTTAGATGTTTAGATGGGGGGAGACACTGTGTATTTAGATGTTTAGATGGGGGGGAGACACTGTGTATTTAGATGTTTAGATGGGGGGAGACACTGTGATGTTTATTTAGATGTTTAGATGGGGGGGACACTGTGTATTTAGATGTTTAGATGGGGGAGACACTGTGTATTTAGATGTTTAGATGGGGGGGAGACACTGTGTATTTAGATGTTTAGATGGGGGAGACACTGTGTATTTAGATGTTTAGATGGGGGGAGACACTGTGTATTTAGATGTTTAGATGGGGGGAGACACTGTGTATTTAGATGTTTAGATGGGGGGAGACACTGTGTATTTAGATGTTTAGATGGGGGGAGACACTGTGTATTTAGATGGATGGGAGACACTGTGTATTTAGATGTTTAGATGGGGGGGGAGACACTGTGTATTTAGATGTTTAGATGGGGGGAGACACTGTGTATTTAGATGTTTAGATGGGGGGGAGACACTGTGTATTTAGATGTTTAGATGGGGGAGACACTGTGTATTTAGATGTTTAGATGGGGGGGAGACACTGTGTATTTAGATGTTTAGATGGGGGGAGACACTGTGTATTTAGATGGGGACACTGTTAGATGGGGGGAGACACTGTGTATTTAGATGTTTAGATGGGGGGGACACTGTGTATTTAGATGTTTAGATGGATGGGGGAGACACTGTGTATTTAGATGTTTAGATGGGGGAGACACTGTGTATTTAGATGTTTAGATGGGGGGGACACTGTGTATTTAGATGTTTAGATGGGGGGGGGAGACACTGTGTATTTAGATGGGGGGGGGAGACACTGTGTATTTAGATGTTTAGATGGGGGGGAGACACTGTGTATTTAGATGGGGGGGAGACACTGTTTAGATGGGGGGGGAGACACTGTGTATTTAGATGTTTAGATGGGGGACACTGTGTATTTAGAGGGGGGAGACACTGTGTATTTAGATGTTTAGATGGGGGACACTGTGTATTTAGATGTTTAGATGGGGGGAGACACTGTGTATTTAGATGTTTAGATTTAGATGGGGGGGGAGACACTGTGTATTTAGATGTTTAGATGGGGGGGGACACTGTGTATTTAGATGTTTAGATGGGGGGAGACACTGTGTATTTAGATGTTTAGATGGGGGAGACACTGTGTATTTAGATGGGGGGAGACACTTAGATGGGGGGGAGACACTGTGTATTTAGATGTTTAGATGGGGGGAGACACTGTGTATTTAGATGTTTAGATGGGGGGAGACACTGTGTATTTAGATGTTTAGATGGGGGAGACACTGTGTATTTAGATGTTTAGATGGGGGGGGAGACACTGTGTATTTAGATTTTAGATGGGGGGAGACACTGTGTTATTTAGATGGGGGAGACACTGTGTATTTAGATGGGGGGGGACACTGTGTATTTAGATGTTTAGATGGGGGGGAGACACTGTGTATTTAGATGTTTAGATGGACACTGTGTATTTAGATGTTTAGATGGGGAGACACTGTGTATTTAGATGTTTAGATGGGGGGAGACACTGTGTATTTAGATGTTTAGATGGGGGAGACACTGTGTATTTAGATTTAGATGTTTAGATGGGGGGGAGACACTGTGTATTTAGATGTTTTTAGATGGGGGGGGGAGACACTGTGTATTTAGATGTTTAGATGGGGGAGACACTGTGTATTTAGATGTTTAGATGGGGGGAGACACTGTGTATTTAGATGTTTAGATGGGGGGAGACACTGTGTATTTAGATGTTTAGATGGGGGAGACACTGTGTATTTAGATGTTTAGATGGGGGGGGAGACACTGTGTATTTATTTTTAGATGTTTAGGGGGAGACACTGAGACACTGTGTATTTAGATGTTTAGATGGGGGACACTGAGACACTGTGTATTTAGATGTTTAGATGGGGGGGAGACACTGTGTAGATTTTAGATGGGGGAGACACTGTGTATTTAGATGTTTAGATGGGGGGGGAGACACTGTGTATTTAGATGTTTAGATGGGGGGAGACACTGTGTATTTAGATGTTTAGATGGGGGGGACACTGTGTATTTAGATGTTTAGATGGGGGAGACACTGTGTATTTAGATGTTTAGATGGGGTATTTAGATGTTTAGAGACACTGTGTATTTAGATGTTTAGATGGGGGGGGGAGACACTGTGTATTTAGATGTTTAGATGGGGGGAGACACTGTGTATTTAGATGTTTAGATGGGGGGAGACACTGTGTATTTAGATGTTTAGATGGGGGGAGACACTGTGTATTTAGATGTTTAGATGGGGGGAGACACTGTGTATTTAGACACTGTGTATTTAGATGTTTAGATGGGGGGAGACACTGTGTATTTAGATGTTTTTAGATGGGGGGAGACACTGTGTATTTAGATGGGGGGGACACTGTTAGATGTTTAGATGGGGGGACACTGTGTATTTAGATGGGGGGGGAGACACTGTGTATTTAGATGTTTAGATGGGGGGGAGACACTGTGTATTTAGAGACACTGTGTATTTAGATGGATGGGGGACACTGTGTATTTAGATGGGGGAGACACTGTGATATTTAGATGTTTAGATGGGGGGACACTGTGTATTTAGATGTTTAGATGGGGGAGACACTGTGTATTTAGATGGGGGGAGACACTGTGTATTTAGATGTTTAGATGGGGGGAGACACTGTGTATTTAGATGTTTAGATGGGGGGGAGACACTGTGTATTTAGATGTTTAGATGGGGGGGAGACACTGTGTATTTAGATGTTTTTAGATGGGGGGGGGAGACACTGTGTATTTAGATGTTTAGATGGGGGAGACACTGTGTATTTAGATGTTTAGATGGGGGGAGACACTGTGTATTTAGATGTTTAGATGGGGGGGGAGACACTGTGTATTTAGATGTTTAGATGGGGGGGAGACACTGTGTATTTAGATGGGGGGGGAGACACTGTGTATTTAGATGTTTAGATGGGGGGGGGGAGACACTGTGTATTTAGATGTTTTAGATGGGGGAGACACTGTGTATTTAGATGGGGGGGAGACACTGTGTATTTAGATGTTTATTTAGATGGGGGGGGAGACACTGTGTATTTAGATGTTTAGATGGGGGGAGACACTGTGTATTTAGATGGGGGAGACACTTTAGATGGGGGAGACACTGTGTATTTAGATGGGGGGGACACTGTGTATTTAGATGTTTAGATGGGGGGGACACTGTGTATTTAGATGTTTAGATGGGGGACACTGTGTATTTAGATGTTTAGATGGGGGGGACACTGTGTATTTAGATGTTTAGATGGTGTATTTAGATGGGGGGAGACACTGTGTATTTAGATGTTTAGATGGGGGGGACACTGTGTATTTAGATGTTTAGATGGGGGAGACACTGTGTATTTAGATGGGGGGAGACACTGTGTATTTAGATGTTTAGATGGGGGTGTATTTAGATGTTTAGAGACACTGTGTATTTAGATGTTTAGATGGGGGATGGGGGGAGACACTGTGTATTTAGATGTTTAGATGGGGGGGAGACACTGTAGATGGGGGAGACTCTGTGTGTTTAGATGGGGGGGGGGAGACACTGTGTATTTAGACACTGTGTCACGGTAACAAGCGTTCTATTATAAAGGCTGTCACGGTAACAAGCGTTCTATTATAAAGGCTGTCTCGGTGACAAGCATTCTATTATAAAGGCTGTCATGGTAACAAGCGTTCTATTATAAAGGCTGTCATGGTAACAAGCGTTCAATTATAAAGGCTGTCAAGGTAACAAGCGTTCTATTATAAAGGCTGTCATGGTAACAAGCGTTCTATTATAAAGGCTGTCATGGTAACAATATAAAGGCTGTCAAGGTAACAAGCGTTCTATTATAAAGGCTGTCACGGTAACAATATAAAGGCTGTCATGGTAACAAGCACTCTATTATAAAGGCTGTCATGGTAACAAGCGTTCTATTATAAAGGCTGTCACGGTGACAAGCGTTCTATTATAAAGGCTGTCACGGTAACAATATAAAGGCTGTCATGGTAACAATATAAAGGCTGTCATGGTAACAAGCGTTCTATTATAAAGGCTGTCACGGTGACAAGCGTTCTATTATAAAGGCTGTCACGGTAACAATATAAAGGCTGTCATGGTAACAAGCGTTCTAGATTTGAAGCGCTCTCATTTGAAGTCAAGTCTAGATACTGTGGATTTAGATGTTTAGATGGGGGGGACAAGTCTGTCAAGTCTAGATATTAGAATGCTTTCTGTACATTGTTTTTTTTAGCTGTGAGTTAGTTTCACCTGATCCACTTTTTATTTAACACACAGAGACTGAACGTGTAGGTCATACCTGCATTTCCCCCTAGCAATGATTTAATGCATGTTTCAGTGCAACGACTAAAAGGTTGCCACCAGTTTGCATCCCTGAGTATAATTCATGTGTATTTATTTAATTGATTGCTGTTGGTAACTGGTGTGTGTTTATCTAGGTGTATCCGG
Source organism: Oncorhynchus nerka (assembly GCF_034236695.1). Lineage (NCBI taxonomy): Eukaryota > Metazoa > Chordata > Actinopteri > Salmoniformes > Salmonidae > Oncorhynchus > Oncorhynchus nerka. The sequence goes on along the minus strand of NC_088410.1, from coordinate 787,330 downwards.
ACCAGGCCCTGTTGCTGTTGGTAACTCAGGCTCTGGCGCTACGGATCCTCCACGAACCTTTGACCCCCGCTCTACCAGTCCTCAACTATTACAAGGTACACCTCTCCTCTGACCCCCGCTCTGTCCTCCTCTCTCTCCTCTGACCCCCGCTCTCTCCTCTGTCCTCCGCTCTCTCCTCTGTCCTCCTCTCTCTCCTCTGTCCTCCTCTCTCTCCTCTGTCCTCCTCTCTCTCCTCTGACCCCCGCTCTCTCCTCTGTCCTCCGCTCTCTCCTCTGTCCTCCTCTCTCTCCTCTGTCCTCCTCTCTCTCCTCTGTCCTCCTCTCTCTCCTCTGTCCTCCTCTCTCTCCTCTGACCCCCGATCTCTCCTCTGACCCCCGCTCTACCAGTCCTCAACTATTACAAGGTACACCTCTCCTCTGACCTCCGCTCTCTCCTCTGTCCTCCTCTCTCTCCTCTGTCTCTCTCTCCTCTTTTCCCCTCCTCTCTCCTCTGTCCTCCTCTCTCTCCTCTGTCCTCCTCTCTCTCCTCTGTCTCTCTCTCCTCTTTTCCCCTCCTCTCTCCTCTGTCCTCCTCTCTCTCCTCTGTCCTCCTCTCTCTCCTCTGTCCTCCTCTCTCTCCTCTGTCCTCCGCTCTCTCCTCTGTCTTCCTCTCTCTCCTCTGTCCTCCTCTCTCTCCTCTGTCCTCCTCTCTCTCCTGTCCTCCTCTCTCTCCTCTGTCCTCCTCTCTCTCCTCTTTCCCCCGCTCTCTCCTCTGTCCTCCTCTCTCCTCTGTCCTCCTCTCTCTCCTCTGACCTCCGATCTACCTGTCCTCAACTATTACAAGGTCTACGTGTGTGTCTCTGTGTGTGCAGGGTCATGTGTGGGCCTTGAGGTGGCTTGTTGGGTTCCTGTCTTCGTCTCCTGGAAGACTGGAGTCCTTCCTCAGAGGGGTAGCAGTGGAGCTGCACAACACTGGTACACACACACACACACACACACACACACACACACACACACACACACACACACACACACACCTTCCTCAGAGGGGTAGCAGTGGAGCTGCACAACACTGGTACACACACACACACACACACACACACACACACACACACACACACACACACACACACACCTTCCTCAGAGGGGTAGCAGTGGAGCTGCACAACACTGGTACACACACACACACACACACACACACACACACACACACACACCTTCCTCAGAGGGGTAGCAGTGGAGCTGCACAACACTGGTACACACACACACACACACACACACACACACACACACACACACACACACACACACACACACCTTCCTCAGAGGGGTAGCAGTGGAGCTGCACAACACTGGTACACACACACACACACACACACACACACCTTCCTCAGAGGGGTAGCAGTGGAGCTGCACAACACTGGTACACACACACACACACACACACACACCTTAGAGGGGTAGCAGTGGAGCTGCACAACACAGGTACACACACACACACACACACACACACATGTACACACACACACACACACACACACACACACACACACACCTTCCTCAGAGGGGTAGCAGTGGAGCTGCACAACACAGGTACACACACACACACACACACGTACACACACACACACTCACACACACACACACACACACACACACACACACACACACACACACACACACCTTCCTCAGAGGGGTAGCAGTGGAGCTGCACAACACTGGTACACACACACACACTCTCACACACACACACACACACACACACACACACACACACACACACACACACACACCTTCCTCAGAGGGGTAGCAGTGGAGCTGCACAACACAGGTACACACACACACACACACACGTACACACACACACACTCACACACACACACACACACACACACACACACACACACACACCTTCCTCAGAGGGGTAGCAGTGGAGCTGCACAACACTGGTACACACAAACACACACACCCATGTACACACACACACACACACACACCCATGTACACACACACACACACACACACACACACACACACACACACACACACTGAATGAACATGTTTTGTCTGTCTCTCGCTGAATGTTTTCTTTCTCTGCAGATGGATCCCAGCTGTCGCCCTCCTCCTTCCCTTCTTCCTCCCTCAAAGACCAGTGAGTTCTGTCATTCTGAACTGACTCTAAACATATCAGGGGGTAACATATCAGTATGTAACATATCAGGGGGTAACATATCAGTATGTAATATATCAGGGGGTAACATATCAGTATGTAATATATCAGGGGGTAACATATCAGTATGTAATATATCAGTATGTAACATATCAGTATGTAACATATCAGTATGTAATATATCAGTATGTAACATATCAGGGGGTAATATATCAGTATGTAATATATCAATATATCAGTATGTAATATATCAGTATGTAATATATCAGTATGTAACATATCAGTATGTAATATATCAGTATGTAATATATCAGTATGTAACATATCAGTATGTAACATATCAGTATGTAACATATCAGTATGTAACATATCAGTATGTAACATATCAGTATGTAATATATCAGTATGTAATATATCAGTATGTAATATATCAGTATGTAATATATCAGTATGTAACATATCAGTATGTAACATATCAGTATGTAATATATCAGTATGTAATATATCAGTATGTAATATATCAGTATGTAACATATCAGTATGTAACATATCAGTATGTAACATATCAGTATGTAACATATCAGGGGGTAATATATCAGTATGTAATATATCAGTATGTAACATATCAGTATGTAACATATCAGTATGTAATATATCAGTATGTAATATATCAGTATGTAACATATCAGTATGTAATATATCAGGGGGTAATATATCAGTATGTAACATATCAGTATGTAATATATCAGGGGGTAACATATCAGTATGTAACATATCAGTATGTAACATATCAGGGGGTAACATATCAGGGGGTAATATATCAGGGGGTAACATATCAGGGGGTAACATATCAGTATGTAATATATCAGGGGGTAACATATCAGTATGTAACATATCAGTATGTAACATATCAGTATGTAACATATCAGTATGTAACATATCAGTATGTAACATATCAGGGGGGTAACATATCAGTATGTAATATATCAGGGGGTAACATATCAGTATGTAACATATCAGGGGTAACATATCAGGGGTAACATATCAGTATGTAATATATCAGGGGGTAACATATCAGGGGGTAACATATCAGTATGTAATATCAGTATGTAACATATCAGTATGTAACATATCAGTATGTAATATATCAGTATGTAACATATCAGTATGTAACATATCAGTATGTAACATATCAGGGGGTAACATATCAGGGGGTAACATATCAGTATGTAATATATCAGGGGTAACATATCAGGGGTAACATATCAGGGGTAACATATCAGTATGTAATATATCAGGGGGTAACATATCAGGGGGTAACATATCAGGGGGTAACATATCAGTATGTAATATATCAGGGGGTAACATATCAGGGGGTAACATATCAGGGGGTAACATATCAGTATGTAATATATCAGGGGGTAACATATCAGGGGGTAACATATCAGGGGGTAACATATCAGTATGTAATATATCAGGGGGTAACATATCAGGGGGTAACATATCAGGGGGTAACATATCAGTATGTAATATATCAGTATGTAACATATCAGTATGTAATATATCAGTATGTAATATATCAGTATGTAATATATCAGTATGTAATATATCAGTATGTAATATATCAGGGGTAATATATCAGTATGTAACATATCAGTATGTAACATATCAGTATGTAACATATCAGTGTGTAACATATCAGTATGTAATATATCAGTATGTAATATATCAGTATGTAACATATCAGTATGTAACATATCAGTATGTAATATATCAGTATGTAATATATCAGTATGTAATATATCAGTATGTAACATATCAGTATGTAACATATCAGTATGTAATATATCAGTATGTAATATATCAGTATGTAATATATCAGGGGGTAATATATCAGTATGTAATATATCAGGGGGGTAATATATCAGTATGTAATATATCAGTATGTAATATATCAGTATGTAATATATCAGTATGTAACATATCAGTATGTAATATATCAGTATGTAACATATCAGTATGTAATATATCAGTATGTAATATATCAGTATGTAACATATCAGTATGTAACATATCAGTATGTAATATATCAGTATGTAATATATCAGTATGTAACATATCAGTATGTAACATATCAGTATGTAACATATCAGGGGGTAATATATCAGTATGTAACATATCAGTATGTAACATATCAGGGGGTAATATATCAGTATGTAATATATCAGGGGGTAATATATCAGTATGTAACATATCAGGGGGTAATATATCAGTATGTAACATATCAGTATGTAACATATCAGGGGGTAATATATCAGTATGTAACATATCAGTATGTAACATATCAGTATGTAACATATCAGGGGGTAATATATCAGTATGTAACATATCAGTATGTAATATATCAGTATGTAACATATCAGTATGTAACATATCAGGGGGTAATATATCAGTATGTAACATATCAGTATGTAATATATCAGTATGTAACATATCAGTATGTAACATATCAGTATGTAATATATCAGTATGTAACATATCAGTATGTAATATATCAGTATGTAATATATCAGTATGTAATATATCAGTATGTAACATATCAGTATGTAACATATCAGTATGTAACATATCAGGGGGTAATATATCAGTATGTAATATATCAGTATGTAATATATCAGTATGTAATATATCAGTATGTAACATATCAGTATGTAATATATCAGTATGTAATATATCAGTATGTAATATATCAGTATGTAATATATCAGTATGTAATATATCAGTATGTAATATATCAGTATGTAACATATCAGTATGTAATATATCAGTATGTAATATATCAGTATGTAATATATCAGTATGTAATATATCAGTATGTAACATATCAGTATGTAATATATCAGTATGTAATATATCAGTATGTAATATATCAGGGGGGTAATATATCAGTATGTAATATATCAGTATGTAATATATCAGGGGGGTAATATATCAGTATGTAATATATCAGTATGTAATATATCAGTATGTAATATATCAGTATGTAATATATCAGTATGTAACATATCAGTATGTAATATATCAGTATGTAATATATCAGTATGTAACATATCAGGGGGTAACATATCAGTATGTAACATATCAGTATGTAATATATCAGTATGTAACATATCAGTATGTAATATATCAGTATGTAACATATCAGGGGGTAACATATCAGTATGTAATATATCAGTATGTAATATATCAGGGGGGTAATATATCAGTATGTAATATATCAGTATGTAATATATCAGTATGTAACATATCAGTATGTAACATATCAGTATGTAACATATCAGTATGTAACATATCAGTATGTAATATATCAGTATGTAATATATCAGTATGTAATATATCAGTATGTAATATATCAGTATGTAATATATCAGGGGGTAATATATCAGTATGTAATATATCAGTATGTAATATATCAGTATGTAATATATCAGTATGTAACATATCAGTATGTAATATATCAGGGGGTAATATATCAGTATGTAATATATCAGTATGTAATATATCAGTATGTAACATATCAGTATGTAACATATCAGTATGTAACATATCAGTATGTAACATATCAGTATGTAATATATCAGGGGTAATATATCAGTATGTAACATATCAGTATGTAATATATCAGGGGGTAATATATCAGTATGTAATATATCAGTATGTAATATATCAGTATGTAATATATCAGTATGTAATATATCAGGGGTAATATATCAGTATGTAATATATCAGTATGTAATATATCAGTATGTAATATATCAGTATGTAACATATCAGGGGGTAATATATCAGTATGTAACATATCAGTATGTAATATATCAGTATGTAATATATCAGTATGTAATATATCAGTATGTAACATATCAGTATGTAATATATCAGTATGTAATATATCAGTATGTAATATATCAGTATGTAATATATCAGTATGTAATATATCAGTATGTAATATATCAGTATGTAACATATCAGTATGTAATATATCAGTATGTAATATATCAGGGGGGTAATATATCAGTATGTAATATATCAGTATGTAATATATCAGTATGTAACATATCAGTATGTAACATATCAGTATGTAATATATCAGTATGTAATATATCAGTATGTAACATATCAGTATGTAACATATCAGTATGTAATATATCAGTATGTAACATATCAGTATGTAACATATCAGTATGTAACATATCAGTATGTAACATATCAGGGGGTAACATATCAGTATGTAACATATCAGTATGTAATATATCAGTATGTAACATATCAGTATGTAACATATCAGTATGTAACATATCAGGGGGTAACATATCAGTATGTAACATATCAGTATGTAATATATCAGTATGTAATATATCAGTATGTAATATATCAGTATGTAATATATCAGTATGTAACATATCAGTATGTAATATATCAGTATGTAATATATCAGTATGTAATATATCAGTATGTAATATATCAGTATGTAATATATCAGTATGTAATATATCAGTATGTAACATATCAGTATGTAATATATCAGTATGTAACATATCAGTATGTAATATATCAGTATGTAACATATCAGTATGTAACATATCAGTATGTAATATATCAGTATGTAATATATCAGTATGTAATATATCAGGGGGTAACATATCAGTATGTAATATATCAGGGGGTAACATATCATATCATATCAGTATGTAACATATCAGTATGTAACATATCAGTATGTAATATATCAGTATGTAATATATCAGTATGTAACATATCAGTATGTAATATATCAGTATGTAATATATCAGTATGTAATATATCAGTATGTAATATATCAGTATGTAACATATCAGTATGTAACATATCAGTATGTAACATATCAGGGGGTAACATATCAGTATGTAACATATCAGTATGTAACATATCAGTATGTAATATATCAGTATGTAATATATCAGTATGTAATATATCAGTATGTAATATATCAGTATGTAATATATCAGTATGTAATATATCAGTATGTAATATATCAGTATGTAATATATCAGTAATTGTAATATATCAGTATGTAATATATCAGTATGTAACATATCAGGGGGTAATATATCAGTATGTAACATATCAGTATGTAATATATCAGTATGTAATATATCAGTATGTAATATATCAGTATGTAACATATCAGTATGTAATATATCAGTATGTAATATATCAGTATGTAATATATCAGTATGTAATATATCAGTATGTAATATATCAGTATGTAATATATCAGTATGTAACATATCAGTATGTAATATATCAGTATGTAATATATCAGGGGGGTAATATATCAGTATGTAATATATCAGTATGTAATATATCAGTATGTAACATATCAGTATGTAACATATCAGTATGTAATATATCAGTATGTAATATATCAGGGGGTAACATATCAGTATGTAACATATCAGTATGTAATATATCAGGGGGTAACATATCAGTATGTAACATATCAGTATGTAACATATCAGTATGTAACATATCAGGGGGTAACATATCAGTATGTAACATATCAGTATGTAATATATCAGTATGTAACATATCAGTATGTAACATATCAGTATGTAACATATCAGGGGGTAACATATCAGTATGTAACATATCAGTATGTAATATATCAGTATGTAATATATCAGTATGTAATATATCAGGGGGTAATATATCAGTATGTAACATATCAGTATGTAATATATCAGTATGTAATATATCAGTATGTAACATATCAGTATGTAATATATCAGTATGTAATATATCAGTATGTAATATATCAGTATGTAACATATCAGTATGTAATATATCAGTATGTAACATATCAGTATGTAATATATCAGTATGTAACATATCAGTATGTAACATATCAGTATGTAATATATCAGTATGTAATATATCAGTATGTAATATATCAGGGGGGTAACATATCAGTATGTAATATATCAGGGGGTAACATATCAGTATGTAACATATCAGTATGTAACATATCAGTATGTAATATATCAGTATGTAATATATCAGTATGTAATATATCAGTATGTAACATATCAGTATGTAATATATCAGTATGTAATATATCAGTATGTAACATATCAGTATGTAATATATCAGGGGGTAACATATCAGTATGTAACATATCAGTATGTAACATATCAGGGGGTAACATATCAGTATGTAACATATCAGTATGTAACATATCAGTATGTAATATATCAGTATGTAATATATCAGTATGTAATATATCAGTATGTAATATATCAGTATGTAATATATCAGTATGTAACATATCAGTATGTAATATATCAGTATGTAATATATCAGTATGTAATATATCAGTATGTAATATATCAGTATGTAACATATCAGTATGTAACATATCAGTATGTAATATATCAGTATGTAATATATCAGTATGTAATATATCAGTATGTAACATATCAGTATGTAACATATCAGGGGGTAACATATCAGTATGTAACATATCAGTATGTAACATATCAGGGGGTAACATATCAGTATGTAACATATCAGTATGTAACATATCAGTATGTAACATATCAGTATGTAACATATCAGTATGTAACATATCAGGGGGTAACATATCAGTATGTAATATATCAGTATGTAATATATCAGTATGTAATATATCAGTATGTAACATATCAGTATGTAACATATCAGTATGTAATATATCAGTATGTAATATATCAGTATGTAATATATCAGTATGTAATATATCAGTATGGTAATATATCAGTATGTAATATATCAGTATGTAATATATCAGTATGTAATATATCAGTATGTAACATATCAGTATGTAATATATCAGTATGTAATATATCAGTATGTAATATATCAGTATGTAATATATCAGTATGTAATATATCAGTATGTAACATATCAGTATGTAATATATCAGGGGGTAACATATCAGTATGTAATATATCAGTATGTAACATATCAGTATGTAATATATCAGTATGTAATATATCAGTATGTAACATATCAGTATGTAATATATCAGTATGTAATATATCAGTATGTAACATATCAGTATGTAATATATCAGTATGTAATATATCAGTATGTAATATATCAGTATGTAATATATCAGTATGTAACATATCAGTATGTAATATATCAGTATGTAATATATCAGTATGTAATATATCAGTATGTAATATATCAGTATGTAATATATCAGTATGTAATATATCAGTATGTAATATATCAGTATGTAATATATCAGTATGTAATATATCAGGGGGTAACATATCAGTATGTAACATATCAGTATGTAACATATCAGGGGGTAACATATCAGTATGTAACATATCAGTATGTAACATATCAGTATGTAATATATCAGTATGTAATATATCAGTATGTAATATATCAGTATGTAATATATCAGTATGTAATATATCAGTATGTAACATATCAGTATGTAATATATCAGTATGTAATATATCAGTATGTAATATATCAGTATGTAATATATCAGTATGTAACATATCAGTATGTAATATATCAGTATGTAATATATCAGTATGTAATATATCAGTATGTAATATATCAGTATGTAATATATCAGTATGTAACATATCAGTATGTAATATATCAGTATGTAACATATCAGTATGTAATATATCAGTATGTAACATATCAGTATGTAATATATCAGTATGTAATATATCAGTATGTAACATATCAGTATGTAATATATCAGTATGTAATATATCAGTATGTAATATATCAGTATGTAATATATCAGTATGTAATATATCAGTATGTAATATATCAGTATGTAACATATCAGTATGTAACATATCAGTATGTAACATATCAGTATGTAATATATCAGTATGTAACATATCAGTATGTAATATATCAGTATGTAACATATCAGTATGTAATATATCAGTATGTAATATATCAGTATGTAATATATCAGTATGTAACATATCAGTATGTAATATATCAGGGGGTAACATATCAGTATGTAACATATCAGTATGTAATATATCAGTATGTAATATATCAGGGGGTAATATATCAGTATGTAATATATCAGTATGTAACATATCAGTATGTAATATATCAGTATGTAATATATCAGTATGTAACATATCAGTATGTAACATATCAGTATGTAACATATCAGTATGTAATATATCAGTATGTAATATATCAGTATGTAATATATCAGTATGTAATATATCAGTATGTAACATATCAGTATGTAACATATCAGTATGTAATATATCAGTATGTAACATATCAGTATGTAATATATCAGTATGTAATATATCAGTATGTAATATATCAGTATGTAATATATCAGTATGTAACATATCAGTATGTAATATATCAGGGGGTAATATATCAGTATGTAACATATCAGTATGTAACATATCAGTATGTAATATATCAGTATGTAATATATCAGTATGTAATATATCAGTATGTAACATATCAGTATGTAATATATCAGTATGTAACATATCAGTATGTAATATATCAGTATGTAATATATCAGTATGTAATATATCAGTATGTAATATATCAGTATGTAACATATCAGTATGTAATATATCAGTATGTAACATATCAGTATGGTAATATATCAGTATGTAATATATCAGTATGTAACATATCAGTATGTAACATATCAGTATGTAACATATCAGTATGTAACATATCAGTATGTAACATATCAGTATGTAACATATCAGGGGGTAACATATCAGTATGTAACATATCAGTATGTAACATATCAGTATGTAATATATCAGTATGTAACATACCAGTATGTAACATATCAGTATGTAATATATCAGTATGTAATATATCAGTATGTAACATATCAGTATGTAATATATCAGTATGTAACATATCAGTATGTAACATATCAGGGGGTAATATATCAGTATGTAACATATCAGTATGTAACATATCAGGGGGTAATATATCAGTATGTAACATATCAGTATGTAATATATCAGTATGTAATATATCAGTATAACATATCAGTATGTAATATATCAGTATGTAATATATCAGTATGTAACATATCAGTATGTAACATATCAGTATGTAATATATCAGTATGTAACATATCAGTATGTAATATATCAGTATGTAACATATCAGTATGTAACATATCAGTATGTAATATATCAGTATGTAACATATCAGTATGTAACATATCAGTATGTAATATATCAGTATGTAATATATCAGTATGTAATATATCAGTATGTAATATATCAGTATGTAACATATCAGTATGTAACATATCAGTATGTAATATATCAGTATGTAACATATCAGTATGTAATATATCAGTATGTAACATATCAGTATGTAACATATCAGTATGTAACATATCAGTATGTAATATATCAGTATGTAATATATCAGTATGTAATATATCAGTATGTAATATATCAGTATGTAATATATCAGTATGTAACATATCAGTATGTAACATATCAGTATGTAATATATCAGTATGTAATATATCAGTATGTAATATATCAGTATGTAATATATCAGTATGTAACATATCAGTATGTAATATATCAGGGGGTAATATATCAGTATGTAATATATCAGTATGTAACATATCAGTATGTAATATATCAGTATGTAATATATCAGTATGTAACATATCAGTATGTAATATATCAGTATGTAATATATCAGTATGTAATATATCAGTATGTAATATATCAGTATGTAATATATCAGTATGTAATATATCAGTATGTAACATATCAGTATGTAACATATCAGTATGTAACATATCAGTGTGTAACATATCAGTATGTAATATATCAGTATGTAACATATCAGTATGTAATATATCAGTATGTAACATATCAGTATGTAACATATCAGTATGTAATATATCAGTATGTAATATATCAGGGGGTAACATATCAGTATGTAATATATCAGGGGGTAACATATCAGTATGTAACATATCAGTATGTAATATATCAGTATGTAATATATCAGGGGGTAATATATCAGTATGTAATATATCAGTATGTAACATATCAGTATGTAACATATCAGTATGTAATATATCAGTATGTAATATATCAGTATGTAACATATCAGTATGTAACATATCAGTATGTAATATATCAGTATGTAATATATCAGTATGTAATATATCAGTATGTAATATATCAGTATGTAACATATCAGTATGTAACATATCAGTATGTAATATATCAGTATGTAATATATCAGTATGTAACATATCAGTATGTAATATATCAGTATGTAATATATCAGTATGTAATATATCAGTATGTAACATATCAGTATGTAACATATCAGTATGTAATATATCAGTATGTAACATATCAGTATGTAACATATCAGTATGTAATATATCAGTATCAGTATGTAATATATCAGTATGTAACATATCAGTATGTAATATATCAGTATGTAACATATCAGTATGTAACATATCAGTATGTAATATATCAGTATGTAATATATCAGTATGTAATATATCAGTATGTAACATATCAGTATGTAATATATCAGTATGTAACATATCAGTATGGTCAGTATGTAATATATCAGTATGTAACATATCAGTATGTAACATATCAGTATGTAACATATCAGTATGTAACATATCAGTATGTAACATATCAGTATGTAACATATCAGTATGTAACATATCAGGGGGTAACATATCAGTATGTAACATATCAGTATGTAACATATCAGTATGTAATATATCAGTATGTAACATACCAGTATGTAACATATCAGTATGTAATATATCAGTATGTAATATATCAGTATGTAACATATCAGGGGGGTAACATATCAGTATGTAACATATCAGTATGTAACATATCAGGGGGTAATATATCAGTATGTAACATATCAGTATGTAACATATCAGGGGGTAATATATCAGTATGTAACATATCAGTATGTAACATATCAGGGGGTAATATATCAGTATGTAACATATCAGTATGTAATATATCAGTATGTAACATATCAGTATGTAACATATCAGTATGTAACATATCAGTATGTAATATATCAGTATGTAATATATCAGTATGTAACATATCAGTATGTAATATATCAGTATGTAACATATCAGTATGTAATATATCAGTATGTAACATATCAGTATGTAACATATCAGTATGTAATATATCAGTATGTAACATATCAGGGGGTAATATATCAGTATGTAATATATCAGTATGTAACATATCAGTATGTAACATATCAGGGGGTAATATATCAGTATGTAACATATCAGTATGTAATATATCAGTATGTAACATATCAGTATGTAACATATCAGTATGTAACATATCAGTATGTAATATATCAGTATGTAATATATCAGTATGTAATATATCAGTATGTAATATATCAGTATGTAATATATCAGTATGTAATATATCAGTATGTAATATATCAGGGGGTAACATATCAGTATGTAACATATCAGTATGTAACATATCAGGGGGGTAATATATCAGTATGTAACATATCAGTATGTAACATATCAGTATGTAATATATCAGGGGGTAACATATCAGTATGTAACATATCAGTATGTAATATATCAGGGGGTAACATATCAGTATGTAATATATCAGGGGGTAATATATCAGTATGTAATATATCAGGGGGTAATATATCAGTATGTAATATATCAGTATGTAATATATCAGTATGTAATATATCAGTATGTAACATATCAGTATTTAATATATCAGGGGGTAACATATCAGTGTGTAATATATCAGTATGTAATATATCAGTATGTAACATATCAGTATGTAATATATCAGTATGTAACATATCAGTATGTAACATATCAGGGGGTAATATATCAATATATCAGTATGTAATATATCAGTATGTAATATATCAGTATGTAACATATCAGTATGTAATATATCAGTATGTAACATATCAGTATGTAATATATCAGTATGTAATATATCAGTATGTAATATATCAGTATGTAATATATCAGTATGTAACATATCAGTATGTAATATATCAGTATGTAATATATCAGTATGTAATATATCAGGGGGTAATATATCAGTATGTAACATATCAGTATGTAATATATCAGGGGGGTAATATATCAGTATGTAATATATCAGTATGTAACATATCAGTATGTAATATATCAGTATGTAATATATCAGGGGGTAATATATCAGTATGTAACATATCAGTATGTAATATATCAGGGGGTAATATATCAGTATGTAATATATCAGTATGTAACATATCAGTATGTAATATATCAGTATGTAATATATCAGTATGTAACATATCAGTATGTAATATATCAGGGGGTAATATATCAGTATGTAATATATCAGTATGTAACATATCAGGGGGTAATATATCAGTATGTAATATATCAGTATGTAATATATCAGTATGTAATATATCAGTATGTAACATATCAGTATGTAATATATCAGTATGTAACATATCAGTATGTAATATATCAGTATGTAATATATCAGTATGTAATATATCAGTATGTAATATATCAGTATGTAATATATCAGTATGTAACATATCAGTATGTAACATATCAGGGGGTAACATATCAGTATGTAACATATCAGTATGTAATATATCAGTATGTAATATATCAGTATGTAATATATCAGGGGGTAATATATCAGTATGTAACATATCAGTATGTAATATATCAGTATGTAATATATCAGTATGTAACATATCAGTATGTAATATATCAGTATGTAATATATCAGTATGTAATATATCAGTATGTAACATATCAGTATGTAATATATCAGTATGTAATATATCAGTATGTAACATATCAGTATGTAACATATCAGTATGTAACATATCAGTATGTAACATATCAGTATGTAATATATCAGTATGTAATATATCAGGGGGGTAACATATCAGTATGTAATATATCAGGGGGTAACATATCAGTATGTAACATATCAGTATGTAACATATCAGTATGTAATATATCAGTATGTAATATATCAGTATGTAATATATCAGTATGTAACATATCAGTATGTAATATATCAGTATGTAATATATCAGTATGTAATATATCAGTATGTAACATATCAGTATGTAATATATCAGGGGGTAACATATCAGTATGTAACATATCAGTATGTAACATATCAGGGGGTAACATATCAGTATGTAACATATCAGTATGTAACATATCAGTATGTAATATATCAGTATGTAATATATCAGTATGTAATATATCAGTATGTAATATATCAGTATGTAACATATCAGTATGTAATATATCAGTATGTAACATATCAGTATGTAATATATCAGTATGTAATATATCAGTATGTAATATATCAGTATGTAATATATCAGTATGTAACATATCAGTATGTAACATATCAGTATGTAATATATCAGTATGTAATATATCAGTATGTAACATATCAGTATGTAATATATCAGTATGTAATATATCAGTATGTAATATATCAGTATGTAATATATCAGTATGTAATATATCAGTATGTAATATATCAGTATGTAACATATCAGTATGTAATATATCAGTATGTAATATATCAGTATGTAATATATCAGTATGTAATATATCAGTATGTAATATATCAGTATGTAACATATCAGTATGTAATATATCAGTATGTAATATATCAGTATGTAATATATCAGTATGTAACATATCAGTATGTAACATATCAGTATGTAATATATCAGGGGGTAACATATCAGTATGTAATATATCAGTATGTAACATATCAGTATGTAATATATCAGGGGGTAATATATCAGTATGTAACATATCAGTATGTAATATATCAGTATGTAATATATCAGTATGTAACATATCAGTATGTAACATATCAGGGGTAACATATCAGTATGTAACATATCAGTATGTAATATATCAGTATGTAATATATCAGTATGTAATATATCAGGGGTAATATATCAGTATGTAATATATCAGTATGTAATATATCAGTATGTAATATATCAGTATGTAACATATCAGTATGTAATATATCAGTATGTAATATATCAGTATGTAATATATCAGTATGTAACATATCAGTATGTAATATATCAGTATGTAACATATCAGTATGTAATATATCAGTATGTAACATATCAGTATGTAATATATCAGTATGTAATATATCAGTATGTAATATATCAGTATGTAATATATCAGGGGGTAACATATCAGTATGTAATATATCAGGGGGTAACATATCAGTATGTAACATATCAGTATGTAACATATCAGTATGTAATATATCAGTATGTAATATATCAGTATGTAATATATCAGTATGTAACATATCAGTATGTAACATATCAGTATGTAATATATCAGTATGTAATATATCAGTATGTAATATATCAGTATGTAATATATCAGTATGTAATATATCAGTATGTAACATATCAGTATGTAACATATCAGTATGTAATATATCAGTATGTAATATATCAGTATGTAACATATCAGTATGTAATATATCAGTATGTAATATATCAGTATGTAATATATCAGTATGTAATATATCAGTATGTAATATATCAGTATGTAATATATCAGTATGTAACATATCAGTATGTAATATATCAGTATGTAATATATCAGTATGTAATATATCAGTATGTAATATATCAGTATGTAATATATCAGTATGTAACCATATCAGTATGTAATATATCAGTATGTAATATATCAGGGGGTAACATATCAGTATGTAATATATCAGTATGTAATATATCAGTATGTAACATATCAGTATGTAACATATCAGTATGTAACATATCAGTATGTAACATATCAGGGGGTAACATATCAGTATGTAACATATCAGTATGTAATATATCAGTATGTAACATATCAGTATGTAACATATCAGTATGTAACATATCAGGGGGTAACATATCAGTATGTAACATATCAGTATGTAATATATCAGTATGTAATATATCAGTATGTAATATATCAGGGGGTAATATATCAGTATGTAACATATCAGTATGTAATATATCAGTATGTAATATATCAGTATGTAACATATCAGTATGTAATATATCAGTATGTAATATATCAGTATGTAATATATCAGTATGTAACATATCAGTATGTAATATATCAGTATGTAACATATCAGTATGTAATATATCAGTATGTAACATATCAGTATGTAACATATCAGTATGTAACATATCAGTATGTAATATATCAGTATGTAATATATCAGTATGTAACATATCAGTATGTAATATATCAGGGGTAACATATCAGTATGTAACATATCAGTATGTAACATATCAGTATGTAATATATCAGTATGTAATATATCAGTATGTAATATATCAGTATGTAACATATCAGTATGTAATATATCAGTATGTAATATATCAGTATGTAATATATCAGTATGTAACATATCAGTATGTAATATATCAGGGGTAATATATCAGTATGTAACATATCAGTATGTAACATATCAGGGGTAACATATCAGTATGTAACATATCAGTATGTAATGTAACATATCAGTATGTAATATATCAGTATGTAATATATCAGTATGTAATATATCAGTATGTAATATATCAGTATGTAACATATCAGTATGTAATATATCAGTATGTAATATATCAGTATGTAATATATCAGTATGTAATATATCAGTATGTAATATATCAGTATGTAATATATCAGTATGTAACATATCAGTATGTAATATATCAGTATGTAATATATCAGTATGTAATATATCAGTATGTAACATATCAGTATGTAACATATCAGTATGTAACATATCAGTATGTAACATATCAGTATGTAACATATCAGGGGGTAACATATCAGTATGTAATATATCAGTATGTAATATATCAGTATGTAACATATCAGTATGTAACATATCAGTATGTAACATATCAGTATGTAATATATCAGTATGTAATATATCAGTATGTAACATATCAGTATGTAACATATCAGTATGTAATATATCAGTATGTAATATATCAGGTGGTAACATATCAGTATGTAATATATCAGAGGGTAATATATCAGTATGTAATATATCAGTATGTAACATATCAGTATGTAATATATCAGTATGTAATATATCAGTATGTAACATATCAGTATGTAATATATCAGGGGGTAACATATCAGTATGTAACATATCAGTATGTAACATATCAGTATGTAATATATCAGTATGTAACATATCAGTATGTAACATATCAGTATGTAATATATCAGTATGTAATATATCAGTATGTAATATATCAGTATGTAATATATCAGTATGTAACATATCAGTATGTAATATATCAGTATGTAATATATCAGTATGTAATATATCAGTATGTAATATATCAGTATGTAATATATCAGTATGTAATATATCAGTATGTAACATATCAGTATGTAACATATCAGTATGTAATATATCAGTATGTAATATATCAGTATGTAATATATCAGTATGTAACATATCAGTATGTAACATATCAGGGGGTAACATATCAGTATGTAACATATCAGTATGTAACATATCAGGGGGTAACATATCAGTATGTAACATATCAGTATGTAACATATCAGTATGTAACATATCAGTATGTAACATATCAGGGGGTAACATATCAGTATGTAATATATCAGTATGTAATATATCAGTATGTAATATATCAGTATGTAACATATCAGTATGTAACATATCAGTATGTAATATATCAGTATGTAATATATCAGGTGGTAACATATCAGTATGTAATATATCAGAGGGTAATATATCAGTATGTAATATATCAGTATGTAATATATCAGTATGTAATATATCAGTATGTAACATATCAGTATGTAACATATCAGTATGTAATATATCAGTATGTAATATATCAGGGGGTAATATATCAGTATGTAATATATCAGTATGTAACATATCAGTATGTAATATATCAGGGGGTAACATATCAGTATGTAATATATCAGTATGTAACATATCAGTATGTAATATATCAGTATGTAATATATATCATGTAACATATCAGTATGTAATATATCAGTATGTAATATATCAGTATGTAATATATCAGTATGTAATATATCAGTATGTAATATATCAGTATGTAATATATCAGTATGTAACATATCAGTATGTAACATATCAGTATGTAACATATCAGTATGTAATATATCAGTATGTAATATATCAGTATGTAATATATCAGTATGTAATATATCAGTATGTAATATATATCAGTATGTAACATATCAGTATGTAACATATCAGTATGTAATATATCAGTATGTAATATATCAGTATGTAACATATCAGTATGTAATATATCAGTATGTAACATATCAGTATGTAACATATCAGTATGTAATATATCAGTATGTAATATATCAGGGGGTAATATATCAGTATGTAATATATCAGTATGTAACATATCAGTATGTAACATATCAGTATGTAATATATCAGTATGTAATATATCAGTATGTAACATATCAGTATGTAACATATCAGTATGTAACATATCAGTATGTAATATATCAGTATGTAATATATCAGTATGTAATATATCAGTATGTAATATATCAGTATGTAACATATCAGTATGTAACATATCAGTATGTAATATATCAGTATGTAACATATCAGTATGTAACATATCAGTATGTAATATATCAGTATGTAATATATCAGGGGGTAACATATCAGTATGTAATATATCAGGGGGTAACATATCAGTATGTAATATATCAGGGGGTAACATATCAGTATGTAACATATCAGTATGTAACATATCAGTATGTAATATATCAGTATGTAATATATCAGTATGTAATATATCAGTATGTAATATATCAGTATGTAATATATCAGTATGTAACATATCAGTATGTAACATATCAGTATGTAACATATCAGTATGTAATATATCAGTATGTAATATATCAGTATGTAATATATCAGTATGTAATATATCAGTATGTAAGTATATCAGTATGTAATATATCAGTATGTAACATATCAGTATGTAATATATCAGTATGTAACATATCAGTATGTAACATATCAGTATGTAATATATCAGTATGTAACATATCAGTATGTAATATATCAGTATGTAACATATCAGTATGGTCAGTATGTAATATATCAGTATGTAACATATCAGTATGTAACATATCAGTATGTAACATATCAGTATGTAACATATCAGTATGTAACATATCAGTATGTAACATATCAGTATGTAACATATCAGGGGGTAACATATCAGTATGTAACATATCAGTATGTAACATATCAGTATGTAACATATCAGTATGTAATATATCAGTATGTAACATATCAGTATGTAATATATCAGTATGTAATATATCAGTATGTAACATATCAGGGGGGTAACATATCAGTATGTAACATATCAGTATGTAACATATCAGTATGTAACATATCAGGGGGTAATATATCAGTATGTAACATATCAGTATGTAACATATCAGGGGGTAATATATCAGTATGTAACATATCAGTATGTAACATATCAGGGGGTAATATATCAGTATGTAACATATCAGTATGTAATATATCAGTATGTAACATATCAGTATGTAACATATCAGTATGTAACATATCAGGGGGTAATATATCAGTATGTAACATATCAGTATGTAACATATCAGTATGTAACATATCAGTATGTAACATATCAGGGGGTAATATATCAGTATGTAACATATCAGTATGTAACATATCAGTATGTAATATATCAGTATGTAACATATCAGGGGGTAATATATCAGTATGTAATATATCAGTATGTAACATATCAGTATGTAACATATCAGTATGTAACATATCAGGGGGTAATATATCAGTATGTAACATATCAGTATGTAATATATCAGTATGTAACATATCAGTATGTAATATATCAGTATGTAATATATCAGTATGTAATATATCAGTATGTAATATATCAGTATGTAATATATCAGTATGTAATATATCAGGGGGTAACATATCAGTATGTAACATATCAGTATGTAACATATCAGGGGGGTAATATATCAGTATGTAACATATCAGTATGTAACATATCAGTATGTAATATATCAGGGGGTAACATATCAGTATGTAACATATCAGTATGTAATATATCAGTATGTAATATATCAGGGGGTAACATATCAGTATGTAATATATCAGGGGGTAATATATCAGTATGTAATATATCAGGGGGTAATATATCAGTATGTAATATATCAGTATGTAATATATCAGTATGTAATATATCAGTATGTAACATATCAGTATGTAATATATCAGGGGGTAACATATCAGTGTGTAATATATCAGTATGTAATATATCAGTATGTAACATATCAGTATGTAACATATCAGGGGGTAACATATCAGTATGTAACATATCAGGGGGTAATATATCAATATATCAGTATGTAATATATCAGTATGTAATATATCAGTATGTAACATATCAGTATGTAATATATCAGTATGTAACATATCAGTATGTAATATATCAGTATGTAATATATCAGTATGTAATATATCAGTATGTAATATATCAGTATGTAATATATCAGTATGTAATATATCAGTATGTAATATATCAGTATGTAATATATCAGTATGTAATATATCAGTATGTAACATATCAGTATGTAATATATCAGTATGTAATATATCAGTATGTAACATATCAGTATGTAATATATCAGTATGTAATATATCAGGGGGTAATATATCAGTATGTAACATATCAGTATGTAATATATCAGGGGGTAATATATCAGTATGTAATATATCAGTATGTAACATATCAGTATGTAATATATCAGTATGTAATATATCAGTATGTAATATATCAGTATGTAATATATCAGGGGGTAATATATCAGTATGTAATATATCAGTATGTAACATATCAGTATGTAATATATCAGTATGTAATATATCAGTATGTAATATATCAGTATGTAATATATCAGTATGTAATATATCAGTATGTAATATATCAGTATGTAACATATCAGTATGTAATATATCAGTATGTAACATATCAGTATGTAATATATCAGTATGTAATATATCAGTATGTAATATATCAGTATGTAATATATCAGGGGGTAACATATCAGTATGTAATATATCAGTATGTAATATATCAGTATGTAACATATCAGTATGTAATATATCAGTATGTAATATATCAGTATGTAACATATCAGTATGTAACATATCAGTATGTAACATATCAGTATGTAACATATCAGTATGTAATATATCAGTATGTAACATATCAGTATGTAACATATCAGTGTGTAACATATCAGTGTGTAACATATCAGTATTGTTCTGTCTCCAGGCCTGGCCCCTTCTGGCACTACCTCACAGACTTAATCAGAGAGTAAGTCTCACAACACACTCCCCACCTTCTCTACAAGAGTCCCCGTAGTATTCTCTAAAGAGTCCCCCCCTTCTCTACAAGAGTCAGTCCCCCCACCTTCTCTACAAGAGTCCCCAACACCCTTCTCTACAAGACTCCCCCTTCTCTACAAGAGTTCCCCCCTTCTCTACAAGAGTCCCCGTCCCCCCTTCTCTACAAGAGTCCCCCTTCTCTACAAGAGTCCCCGTCCCCCCTTCTCTACAAGAGTCCCCCTTCTCTACAAGAGTCCCCGTCCCCCCTTCTCTACAAGAGTCCCCCCTTCTCTACAAGAGTCCCCGTCCCCCCTTCTCTACAAGAGTCCCCGTCCCCCCCCTTCTCTACAAGAGTCCCCCCCTTCTCTACAAGAGTCCCCTCCCCCTTCTCTACAAGAGTCCCCTCCCCCTTCTCTACAAGAGTCCCCCCTTCTCTACAAGAGTCCCCGTCCCCCTTCTCTACAAGAGTCCCCGCCCCCCTTCTCTACAAGAGTCCCCGCCCCCCTTCTCTACAAGAGTCCCCGTCCCCCCTTCTCTACAAGAGTCCCCGTCCCCCCTTCTCTACAAGAGTCCCCGTCCCCCCCCCTTCTCTACAAGAGTCCCCGTCCCCCTTCTCTACAAGAGTCCCCGTCCCCCCTTCTCTACAATAGTCCCGTCCCCCTTCTCTACAAGAGTCCCCCCCCCTTCTCTACAAGAGTCCCCGTCCCCCTTCTCTACAAGAGTCCCCGTCCCCCTTCTCTACAAGAGTCCCCGTCCCCCTTCTCTACAAGAGTCCCCGTCCCCCTTCTCTACAAGAGTCCCCCTTCTCTACAAGAGTCCCCCTTCTCTACAAGAGTCCCCCCCCCTTCTCTACAAGAGTCCCCGTCCCCCCTTCTCTACAAGAGTCCCCCCCCCTTCTCTACAAGAGTCCCCCCCCCTTCTCTACAAGAGTCCCCGTCCCCCTTCTCTACAAGAGTCCCCGTCCCCCCTTCTCTACAAGAGTCCCCGTCCCCCCTTCTCTACAAGAGTCCCCGTCCCCCCTTCTCTACAAGAGTCCCGTCCCCCCTTCTCTACAAGAGTCCCCCCCCTTCTCTACAAGAGTCCCCCCCCCCTTCTCTACAACAGTCCCCTCCCCCTTCTCTACATGAGTCCCGTCCCCCTTCTCTACAAGAGTCCCCATCCCCCTTCTCTACAAGAGTCCCCGTCCCCCTTATCTACAAGAGTCCCCGTCCCCCCTTCTCTACAAGAGTCCCCGTCCCCCTTCTCTACAATAGTCCCCCCCCTTCTCTACAAGAGTCCCCCCTTCTCTACAAGAGTCCCCCCTTCTCTACAAGAGTCCCCGTCCCCCCTTCTCTACAAGAGTCCCCGTCCCCCTTCTCTACAAGAGTCCCCGTCCCCCCTTCTCTACAAGAGTCCCCGTCCCCCTTCTCTACAAGAGTCCCCGTCCCCCCTTCTCTACAAGAGTCCCCGTCCCCCTTCTCTACAAGAGTCCCCGTCCCCCCTTCTCTACAAGAGTCCCCCCTTCTCTACAAGAGTCCCCGTCCCCCTTCTCTACAAGAGTCCCCTCCCCCCTTCTCTACAAGAGTCCCCTCCCCCTTCTCTACAAGAGTCCCCGCCCCCCTTCTCTACAAGAGTCCTCGCCCCTTCTCTACAAGAGTCCCCGTCCCCCTTCTCTACAAGAGTCCCCTCCCCCTTCTCTACAATAGTCCCGTCCCCCTTCTCTACAAGAGTCCCCCTTCTCCAAGAGTCCCCCTTCTCTACAAGAGTCCCCGTCCCCCTTCTCTACAAGAGTCCCCGCCCCCCTTCTCTACAAGAGTCCCCGCCCCCCTTCTCTACAAGAGTCCCCGTCCCCCTTCTCTACAAGAGTCCCCGTCCCCCTTCTCTACAAGAGTCCCTGTCCCCCTTCTCTACAAGAGTCCCCGTCCCCCTTCTCTACAAGAGTCCCCGTCCCCCTTCTCTACAAGAGTCCCCGTCCCCCTTCTCTACAAGAGTCCCCCTTCTCTACAAGAGTCCCCCTTCTCTACAAGAGTCCCCGTCCCCCCTTCTCTACAAGAGTCCCCTCCTTCTCTACAAGAGTCCCCCTTCCCCCCCTTCTCTACAAGAGTCCCCGTCCCCCTTCTCTACAAGAGTCCCTCTCTACAAGAGTCCCCCCTTCTCTACAAGAGTCCCCGTCCCCCTTCTCTCTACAAGAGTCCCCGTCCCCCTTCTCTACAAGAGTCCCCTTCCCCCCTTCTCGACAAGAGTCCCCGTCCCCCCTTCTCGACAAGAGTCCCCGTCCCCCCTTCTCTACAAGAGTCCCCTCCCCCCTTCTCTACAAGAGTCCCCGTCCCCCTTCTCTACAAGAGTCCCCGTCCCCCCTTCTCTACAAGAGTCCCCCCCCTTCTCTACAAGAGTCCCCGTCCCCCCTTCTCTACAAGAGTCCCCGCCCCCTTCTCTACAAGAGTCCCCGCCCCCCCTTCTCTACAAGAGTCCCCGTCCCCCTTCTCTACAAGAGTCCCCCCCCCCTTCTCTACAAGAGTCCCCGTCCCCCTTCTCTACAAGAGTCCCCGTCCCCCTTCTCTACAAGAGTCCCCGTCCCCCTTCTCTACAAGAGTCCCCGTCCCCCCTTCTCTACAAGAGTCCCCGTCCCCCTTCTCTACAAGAGTCCCCCTTCTCTACAAGAGTCCCCCCTTCTCTACAAGAGTCCCCGTCCCCCCTCTCTACAAGAGTCCCCGTCCCCCTTCTCGACAAGAGTCCCCTTCCCCCTTCTCGACAAGAGTCCCCGTCCCCCCTTCTCGACAAGAGTCCCCCCCCTTCTCGACAAGAGTCCCCTCCCCCTTCTCTACAAGAGTCCCCGTCCCCCCTTCTCTACAAGAGTCCCCGTCCCCCTTCTCTACAAGAGTCCCCCCTTCTAGAGTAGAAAACAGAGGAGTGTCTGTTGGTCTGTTGTGTTACCCCGGAGTGTGTGTCTGTCTCCAGGACTCTATCTGTGAGAGTAGAAAACAGAGGAGTGTCTGTTGGTCTGTTGTGTTACCCCCTGTCTCCAGGACTCTATCTGTGAGAGTAGAAAACAGAGGAGTGTCTGTTGTGTTACCGACGGAGTGTGTGTCTGTCTCCAGGACTCTATCTGTAAGAGTACAAAAACAGAGGAGTGTCTGTTGGTCTGTTGTGTTACTGACGGAGTGTGTGTCTGTCTCCAGGACTCTATCTGTGAGAGTAGAAAACAGAGGAGTGTCTGTTGTGTTACCGACGGAGTGTGTGTCTGTCTCCAGGACTCTATCTGTAAGAGTACAAAAACAGAGGAGTGTCTGTTGGTCTGTTGTGTTACTGACGGAGTGTGTGTCTGTCTCCAGGACTCTATCTGTGAGAGTAGAAAACAGAGGAGTGTCTGTTGGTCTGTTGTGTTACCGACGGAGTGTGTGTCTGTCTCCAGGACTCTATCTGTAAGAGTACAAAAACAGAGGAGTGTCTGTTGGTCTGTTGTGTTACCGACGGAGTGTGTGTCTGTCTCCAGGACTCTATCTGTGAGAGTAGAAAACAGAGGAGTGTCTGTTGGTCTGTTGTGTTACTGACGGAGTGTGTGTCTGTCTCCAGGACTCTATCTGTGAGAGTAGAAAACAGAGGAGTGTCTGTTGGTCTGTTGTGTTACCGACGGAGTGTGTGTCTGTCTCCAGGACTCTATCTGTGAGAGTAGAAAACAGAGGAGTGTCTGTTGGTCTGTTGTGTTACCGACGGAGTGTGTGTCTGTCTCCAGGACTCTATCTGTAATCCCGGACTGCAGCAGACTGGACCTGGATCAGACTGGAGTGTGACTCAGACTGTGTGTGTGTGTGTGTGTGTGTGTGTGTGTGCGTGTGTGTGAGAACATCTCTGAACACGTGGAAGCAACGAAGAAGAGGACAATGATTAAGTGTTTATCTGACTGTTAATACTTTTGCGCCTTTTTTTTTCTACAAATAAACATAATTTTAACATAATTTCCGTATTGTTGTTCCTGTGACACAAAAAGAAAGATCTGTTTTACAACATCGTAAGGTCCATATCGATATGTATTACTTTAGAATGAAATCAATCTTTTTGTCTCAGGGGTTGTCGAATTTCAGACCATACATACATTTTGGCACGGTGGTTTCAACATCACTGTCAAAATTTGAAGTTTGGTATTGATATTATTATTATTTTTTTGACATTTTTGCAAGAAGGGGCTCGTTAGCGCAGTAGGTAGCGCGTCAGTCTCATAATCTGAAGGTCGTGAGTTCGATCCTCACACTAGGCAGTAAAGCTTTAAAAAGACAGTGTTGGCTGAAGATGAAGTGAAAATGAATTCACTGTCGTTTTGGACTTTCACACAATACATACTTTTGTCAAGGTGGATACCACATCGTAAGGTCCATATCGATATGTATTACTTTAGAATGAAATCAATCTTTTTGTCTCAGGGGTTGTCGAATTTCAGACCATACATACATTTTGGCACGGTGGTTTCAACATCACTGTAAATATCTGAAGTTTGGTATCAATATTTTTTAAATTTCTTTTTGGATATTTTTGCAAGAAGGGCCTCGTTAGCGCAGTAGGTAGCGCGTCAGTCTCATAATCTGAAGGTCGTGAGTTCGATCCTCACACTAGGCATCAAAGCTTTCAAAAAGACAGTGTTGGCTGAAAATGAATTCACTGTTGTTTTGGACTTTCACACAATACATACTTTTGTCAAGGTGGATACTACATCGTAAGGTCCATATCGATATGTATTACTTTAGAATGAAATCAATCTTTTTGTCTCAGGGGTTGTCGAATTTCAGACCATACATACATTTTGGCACGGTGGTTTCAACATCACTGTAAAATCTGAAGTTTGGTATCAATATTTTTTTAAATTTTTTTTGGATATTTTTGCAAGAAGGGCCTCGTTAGCGCAGTAGGTAGCGCGTCAGTCTCATAATCTGAAGGTCGTGAGTTCGATCCTCACACGGGGCAGCAAGGCTTTTAAAAAGACAGTGTTGGCTGAAGATGAAGTGAAAATGAATTCACTGTCGTTTTGGACTTTCACACAATACATACTTTTGTCAAGGTGGATACCACATCGTAAGGTCCATATCGATATGTATTACTTTAGAATGAAATCAATCTTTTTTTCTCAGGGGTTGTCAAATTTCAGACCATACATACATTTTGGCACGGTGGTTTCAACATCACTGTAAAAATCTGAAGTTCGGTATCGATATTTTTTTTCTTTTTGGATATTTTTGCAAGAAGGGCCTCGTTAGCGCAGTAGGTAGCGCGTCAGTCTCATAATCTGAAGGTCGTGAGTTCGATCCTCACACGGGGCAGCAAAGCTTTAAAAAGACAGTGTTGGCTGAAGATGAAGTGAAAATGAATTCACTGTCGTTTTGGACTTTCACACAATACATACTTTTGTCAAGGTGGATACTACATCGTAAGGTCCATATCGATATGTATTACTTTAGAATGAAATCAATCTTTTTTGTCTCAGGGGTTGTCGAATTTCAGACCATACATACATTTTGGCACGGTGGTTTCAACATCACTGTAAAAATCTGAAGTTTGGTATCGATATTTTTTTTCTTTCATTTTGGATATTTTTGCAAGAAGGGCCTCGTTAGCGCAGTAGGTAGCGCGTCAGTCTCATAATCTGAAGGTCGTGAGTTCGATCCTCACACGGGGCAGCAAAGCTTTTAAAAAGACAGTGTTGGCTGAAGATGAAGTGAAAATGAATTCACTGTCGTTTTGGACTTTCACACAATACATACTTTTGTCAAGGTGGATACCACATCGTAAGGTCCATATCGATATGTATTACTTTAGAATGAAATCAATCTTTTTTCTCAGGGGTTGTCGAATTTCAGACCATACATACATTTTGGCACGGTGGTTTCAACATCACTGTAAAAATCTGAAGTTCGGTATCGATATTTTTTAAATTTCTTTTTGGATATTTTTGCAAGAAGGGCCTCGTTAGCAGTAGGTAGCGCGTCAGTCTCATAATCTGAAGGTCGTGAGTTCGATCCTCACACGGGGCAGCAAAGCTTTTAAAAAGACAGTGTTGGCTGAAGATGAAGTGAAAATGAATTCACTGTCGTTTTGGACTTTCACACAATACATACTTTTGTCAAGGTGGATACCACATCGTAAGGTCCATATCGATATGTATTACTTTAGAATGAAATCAATCTTTTTGTCTCAGGGGTTGTCGAATTTCAGACCATACATACATTTTGGCACGGTGGTTTCAACATCACTGTAAAAATCTGACGTTCGGTATCGATATTTTTTTTCTTCATTTTGGATATTTTTGCAAGAAGGGCCTCGTTAGCGCAGTAGGTATTGCGTCAGTCTCATAATCTGAAGGTCGTGAGTTCAATCCTCACACGGGGCAGCAAAGCTTTTAAAAAGACAGTGTTGGCTAAAGATGAAGTGAAAATGAATTCACTCTGGTTTTGGACTTTCACACAATACATACTTTTGTCAAGGTGGATACTACATCGTAAGGTCCATATCTATATGTATTACTTTAGAATGAAATCAATCTTTTTGTCTCAGGGGTTGTCGAATTTCAGACCATACATACATTTTGGCACGGTGGTTTCAACATCACTGTAAATATCTGAAGTTTGGTATCGATATTTTTTTTATTTCTTTTTGGATATTTTTGCAAGAAGGGCCTCGTTAGCGCAGTAGGTAGCGCGTCAGTCTCATAATCTGAAGGTCGTGAGTTCGATCCTCACACGGGGCAGCAAAGCTTTTAAAAAGACAGTGTTGGCTGAAGATGAAGTGAAAATGAATTCACTGTCGTTTTGGACTTTCAGACCATACATACATTTTGGCACGGTGGTTTCAACATCACTGTAAAAATCTGACGTTCGGTATCGATATTTTTTTTCTTCATTTTGGATATTTTTGCAAGAAGGGCCTCGTTAGCGCAGTAGGTAGCGCGTCAGTCTCATAATCTGAAGGTCGTGAGTTCGATCCTCACACGGGGCAGCAAAGCTTTTAAAAAGACAGTGTTGGCTGAAGATGAAGTGAAAATGAATTCACTGTCGTTTTGGACTTTCACACAATACATACTTTTGTCAAGGTGGATACCACATCGTAAGGTCCATATCGATATGTATTACTTTCGAAATTAAATCAATCTTTTTTTCTCAGGGGTTGTCGAATTTCAGACCATACATACATTTTGGCACGGTGGTTTCAACGTCACTGTAAAAATCTGAAGTTCTTTTTGGATATTTTTGCAAAAATGGCCTCGTTAGCGCAGTAGGCAGCACATCAGTCTCATAATCTGAAGGTCGTGAGTTCGATCCTCACACGGGGCAGCAAAGCTTTCAAAAAGACAGTGTTGGCTGAAGATGAAGTGAAAATGAATTCAATGTCGTTTTGGACTTTCACACAATACATACTTTTGTCAAGGTTGATACCACATCTTAAGGTCCATATCGATATGTATTACTTTAGAATGAAATCAATCTTTTTGTCTCATGGGTTGTCGAATTTCAGACCATACATACATTTTGGCACGGTGGTTTCAACATCACTGTAAAAATCTGAAGTTCGGTATCAATATTTTTTTTCTTCATTTTGGATATTTTTGCAAGAAGGGCCTCGTTAGCGCAGTAGGTAGCGCGTCAGTCTCATAATCTGAAGGTCGTGAGTTCGATCCTCACACGGGGCAGAAGAGCTGTTAAAAAGACAGTGTTAGGTGAAAATCAATTCACTGTCGTTTTTGACTTTCACACAATACATACTTTTGTCAAGGTGGATACTACATCGTAAGGTCCATATCGATATGTATTACTTTAGAATGAAATCAATCTTTTTGTCTCAGGGGTTGTCGAATTTCAGACCATACATACATTTTGGCACGGTGGTTTCAACATCACTGTAAAAATCTGAAGTTTGGTATCAATATTATTATTATTTTTTTGACATTTTTGCAAGAAGGGGCTCGTTAGCGCAGTAGGTAGCGCGTCAGTCTCATAATCTGAAGGTCGTGAGTTCGATCCTCACACGGGGCAGCAAAGCTTTCAAAAAGACAGTGTTGGCTGAAGATGAAGTGAAAATGAATTCACTGTCTTTTTGACTTTCACACAATACATACTTTTGTCAAGGTGGATACTACATCGTAAGGTCCATATCGATAAAGCTATGTATTACTTTAGAATGAAATCAATCTTTTTGTCTCAGGGGTTGTCGAATTTCAGACCATACATACATTTTGGCACGGTGGTTTCAACATCACTGTAAATATCTGAAGTTTGGTATCAATATTTTTTAAATTTCTTTTTGGATATTTTTGCAAGAAGGGCCTCGTTAGCGCAGTAGGTAGCGCGTCAGTCTCATAATCTGAAGGTCGTGAGTTCGATCCTCACACGGGGCAGCAAAGCCTTCAAAAAGACAGTGTTGGCTGAAGATGAAGTGAAAATGAATTCACGGTCGTTTTGGACTTTCACACAATACATACGTTTGTCAAGGTGGATACTACATCGTAAGGTCCATATCGATATGTATTACTTTAGAATGAAATCAATCTTTTTGTCTCAGGGGTTGTCGAATTTCAGACCATACATACATTTTGGCACGGTGGTTTCAACATCACTGTAAAAATCTGAAGTTTGGTATCAATATTTTTTAAATTTCTTTTGGATATTTTTGCAAGAAGGGCCTCGTTAGCGCAGTAGGTAGCGCGTCAGTCTCATAATCTGAAGGTCGTGAGTTCGATCCTCACACGGGGCAGCAAACCTTTTAAAAGACAGTGTTGGCTGAAGATGAAGTGAAAATGAATTCACTGTCGTTTTGGACTTTCACACAATACATACTTTTGTCAAGGTGGATACCACATCGTAAGGTCCATATCGATATGTATTACTTTAGAATGAAATCAATCTTTTTTCTCAGGGGTTGTCGAATTTCAGACCATACATACATTTTGGCACGGTGGTTTCAACATCACTGTAAAATCTGAAGTTCGGTATCGATATTTTTTTTCTTCATTTTGGATATTTTTGCAAGAAGGGCCTCGTTAGCGCAGTAGGTAGCGCGTCAGTCTCATAATCTGAAGGTCGTGAGTTCGATCCTCACACGGGGCAG
This sequence comes from Oncorhynchus nerka, assembly GCF_034236695.1. Taxonomy (NCBI): domain Eukaryota; kingdom Metazoa; phylum Chordata; class Actinopteri; order Salmoniformes; family Salmonidae; genus Oncorhynchus; species Oncorhynchus nerka. Next base: position 755,498 of record NC_088410.1, on the reverse strand, counting down.
CAAAGCCTTTTAAAAAGACAGTGTTGGCTGAAGATGAAGTGAAAATGAATTCACTGTCTTTTGGACTTTCACACAATACATACTTTTGTCAAGGTGGATACCACATCGTAAGGTCCATATCGATATGTATTACTTTAGAATGAAATCAATCTTTTTTTCTCAGGGGTTGTCGAATTTCAGACCATACATACATTTTGGCACGGTGGTTTCAACATCACTGTAAAAATCTGAAGTTCGGTATCAATATTTTTTTTTCTTCTTTTTGGAAATTTTTGCAAGAAGGGCCTCGTTAGCGCAGTAGGTAGCGCGTCAGTCTCATAATCTGAAGGTCGTGAGTTCGATCCTCACACGGGGCAGCAAAGCTTTTAAAAAGACAGTGTTGGCTGAAGATGAAGTGAAAATGAATTCACTGTCGTTTTGGACTTTCACACAATACATACTTTTGTCAAGGTGGATACTACATCGTAAGGTCCATATCGATATGTATTACTTTAGAATGAAATCAATCTTTTTGTCTCAGGGGTTGTCGAATTTCAGACCATACATACATTTTGGCACGGTGGTTTCAACATCACTGTAAAAATCTGAAGTTTGGTATCGATATTTTTTTTCTTTTGGATATTTTTGCAAGAAGGGCCTCGTTAGCGCAGTAGGTAGCGCGTCAGTCTCATAATCTGAAGGTCGTGAGTTCGATCCTCACACGGGGCAGCAAAGCTTTTAAAAAGACAGTGTTGGCTGAAGATGAAGTGAAAATGAATTCACTGTCGTTTTGGACTTTCACACAATACATACTTTTGTCAAGGTGGATACCACATCGTAAGGTCCATATCGATATGTATTACTTTAGAATGAAATCAATCTTTTTGTCTCAGGGGTTGTCGAATTTCAGACCATACATACATTTTGGCACGGTGGTTTCAACATCACTGTAAAAATCTGAAGTTCGATATTTTTGGATATTTTTTGCAAAAATGGCCTCGTTAGCGCAGTAGGTAGCACATCAGTCTCATAATCTGAAGGTCGTGAGTTCGATCCTCACACGGGGCAGAAGAGCTGTTAAAAAGAGAGTGTTAGGTGAAAATCAATTCACTGTTGTTTTTGACTTTCACACAATACATACTTTTGTCAAGGTTGATACCACATCTTAAGGTCCATATCGATATGTATTACTTTAGAATGAAATCAATCTTTTTGTCTCATGGGTTGTAGAATTTCAGACCATACATACATTTTGGCACGGTGGTTACAACATCACTGTAAAAATCTGAAGTTAGGTATCAATATTTTCTTTTCTTCTTTTTGGAAATTTTTGCAAGAAGGGCCTCGTTAGCGCAGTAGGTAGCGCGTCAGTCTCATAATCTGAAGGTCGTGAGTTCGATCCTCACACGGGGCAGCAAAGCTTTTAAAAAGACAGTGTTGGCTGAAGATGAAGTGAAAATGAATTCACTGTCGTTTTGGACTTTCACACAATACATACTTTTGTCAAGGTGGATACCACATCGTAAGGTCCATATCGATATGTATTACTTTAGAATGAAATCAATCTTTTTGTCTCAGGGGTTGTCGAATTTCAGACCATACATACATTTTGGCACGGTGGTTTCAACATCACTGTAAAATCTGAAGTTTGGTATCGATATTTTTTTAAATTTCTTTTTGGATATTTTTGCAAGAAGGGCCTCGTTAGCGCAGTAGGTAGCGCGTCAGTCTCATAATCTGAAGGTCGTGAGTTCGATCCTCACACGGGGCAGCAAACCTTTTAAAAAGACAGTGTTGGCTGAAGATGAAGTGAAAATGAATTCACTGTCGTTTTGGACTTTCACACAATACATACTTTTGTCAAGGTGGATACTACATCGTAAGGTCCATATCGATATGTATTACTTTAGAATGAAATCAATCTTTTTGTCTCAGGGGTTGTCGAATTTCAGACCATACATACATTTTGGCACGGTGGTTTCAACATCACTGTAAATATCTGAAGTTTGGTATCAATATTTTTTAAATTTCTTTTTGGATATTTTTGCAAGAAGGGCCTCGTTAGCGCAGTAGGTAGCGCGTCAGTCTCATAATCTGAAGGTCGTGAGTTCGATCCTCACACAGGGCAGCAAACCTTTTAAAAAGACAGTGTTGGCTGAAGATGAAGTGAAAATGAATTCACTGTCGTTTTGGACTTTCACACAATACATACTTTTGTCAAGGTGGATACTACATCGTAAGGTCCATATCGATATGTATTACTTTAGAATGAAATCAATCTTTTTGTCTCAGGGGTTGTCGAATTTCAGACCATACATACATTTTGGCACGGTGGTTTCAACATCACTGTAAAAATCTGAAGTTTGGTATCGATATTTTTTTTCTTTTTGGATATTTTTGCAAGAAGGGCCTCGTTAGCGCAGTAGGTAGCGCGTCAGTCTCATAATCTGAAGGTCGTGAGTTCGATCCTCACACGGGGCAGCAAACCTTTTAAAAAGACAGTGTTGGCTGAAGATGAAGTGAAAATGAATTCACTGTCGTTTTGGACTTTCACACAATACATACTTTTGTCAAGGTGGATACCACATCGTAAGGTCCATATCGATATGTATTACTTTAGAATGAAATCAATCTTTTTGTCTCAGGGGTTGTCGAATTTCAGACCATACATACATTTTGGCACGGTGGTTTCAACATCACTGTAAAATCTGAAGTTTGGTATCGATATTTTTAAATTTCTTTTTGGATATTTTTGCAAGAAGGGCCTCGTTAGCGCAGTAGGTAGCGCGTCAGTCTCATAATCTGAAGGTCGTGAGTTCGATCCTCACACGGGGCAGCAAAGCTTTAAAAAGACAGTGTTGGCTGAAGATGAAGTGAAAATGAATTCACTGTCGTTTTGGACTTTCACACAATACATACTTTTGTCAAGGTGGATACCACATCGTAAGGTCCATATCGATATGTATTACTTTAGAATGAAATCAATCTTTTTGTCTCAGGGGTTGTCGAATTTCAGACCATACATACATTTTGGCACGGTGGTTTCAACATCACTGTAAAATCTGAAGTTTGGTATCAATATTTTTTTCTTTCTTTTTGGATATTTTTGCAAGAAGGGCCTCGTTAGCGCAGTAGGTAGCGCGTCAGTCTCATAATCTGAAGGTCGTGAGTTCGATCCTCACACTGGGCAGCAAACCTTTTAAAAAGACAGTGTTGGCTGAAGATGAAGTGAAAATGAATTCACTGTCGTTTTGGACTTTCACACAATACATACTTTTGTCAAGGTGGATACCACATCGTAAGGTCCATATCGATATGTATTACTTTAGAATGAAATCAATCTTTTTGTCTCAGGGGTTGTCGAATTTCAGACCATACATACATTTTGGCACGGTGGTTTCAACATCACTGTAAAAATCTGAAGTTTGGTATCAATATTTTTTAAATTTCTTTTTGGATATTTTTGCAAGAAGGGCCTCGTTAGCGCAGTAGGTAGCGCGTCAGTCTCATAATCTGAAGGTCGTGAGTTCGATCCTCACACGGGGCAGCAAACCTTTTAAAAAGACAGTGTTGGCTGAAGATGAAGTGAAAATGAATTCACTGTCGTTTTGGACTTTCACACAATACATACTTTTGTCAAGGTGGATACCACATCGTAAGGTCCATATCGATATGTATTACTTTAGAATGAAATCAATCTTTTTGTCTCAGGGGTTGTCGAATTTCAGACCATACATACATTTTGGCACGGTGGTTTCAACATCACTGTAAATATCTGAAGTTTGGTATCAATATTTTTTAAATTTCTTTTTGATATTTTTGCAAGAAGGGCCTCGTTAGCGCAGTAGGTAGCGCGTCAGTCTCATAATCTGAAGGTCGTGAGTTCGATCCTCACACGGGGCAGCAAACCTTTTAAAAAGACAGTGTTGGCTGAAGATGAAGTGAAAATGAATTCACTGTCGTTTTGGACTTTCACACAATACATACTTTTGTCAAGGTGGATACCACATCGTAAGGTCCATATCGATATGTATTACTTTAGAATGAAATCAATCTTTTTGTCTCAGGGGTTGTCGAATTTCAGACCAACATACATTTTGGCACGGTGGTTTCAACATCACTGTAAAATCTGAAGTTTGGTATCGATATTTTTTAAATTTCTTTTTGGATATTTTTGCAAGAAGGGCCTCGTTAGCGCAGTAGGTAGCGCGTCAGTCTCATAATCTGAAGGTCGTGAGTTCGATCCTCACACGGGGCAGCAAACCTTTTAAAAAGACAGTGTTGGCTGAAGATGAAGTGAAAATGAATTCACTGTCGTTTTGGACTTTCACACAATACATACTTTTGTCAAGGTGGATACCACATCGTAAGGTCCATATCGATATGTATTACTTTAGAATGAAATCAATCTTTTTTCTCAGGGGTTGTCGAATTTCAGACCATACATACATTTTGGCACGGTGGTTTCAACATCACTGTAAAAATCTGAAGTTTGGTATCAATATTTTTTAAATTTCTTTTTGGATATTTTTGCAAGAAGGGCCTCGTTAGCGCAGTAGGTAGCGCGTCAGTCTCATAATCTGAAGGTCGTGAGTTCGATCCTCACACGGGGCAGCAAACCTTTTAAAAAGACAGTGTTGGCTGAAGATGAAGTGAAAATGAATTCACTGTCGTTTTGGACTTTCACACAATACATACTTTTGTCAAGGTGGATACCACATCGTAAGGTCCATATCGATATGTATTACTTTAGAATGAAATCAATCTTTTTGTCTCAGGGGTTGTCGAATTTCAGACCATACATACATTTTGGCACGGTGGTTTCAACATCACTGTAAAAATCTGAAGTTTGGTATCGATATTTTTTTTTCTTTTTGGATATTTTTGCAAGAAGGGCCTCGTTAGCGCAGTAGGTAGCGCGTCAGTCTCATAATCTGAAGGTCGTGAGTTCGATCCTCACACGGGGCAGCAAAGCTTTCAAAAAGACAGTGTTGGCTGAAGATGAAGTGAAAATGAATTCACTGTCGTTTTGGACTTTCACACAATACATACTTTTGTCAAGGTGGATACCACATCGTAAGTCCATATCGATATGTATTACTTTAGAATGAAATCAATCTTTTTGTCTCAGGGGTTGTCGAATTTCAGACCATACATACATTTTGGCACGGTGGTTTCAACATCACTGTAAATATCTGAAGTTTGGTATCAATATTTTTTAAATTTCTTTTTGGATATTTTTGCAAGAAGGGCCTCGTTAGCGCAGTAGGTAGCGCGTCAGTCTCATAATCTGAAGGTCGTGAGTTCGATCCTCACACGGGGCAGCAAACCTTTTAAAAAGACAGTGTTGGCTGAAGATGAAGTGAAAATGAATTCACTGTCGTTTTGGACTTTCACACAATACATACTTTTGTCAAGGTGGATACCACATCGTAAGGTCCATATCGATATGTATTACTTTAGAATGAAATCAATCTTTTTGTCTCAGGGGTTGTCGAATTTCAGACCATACATACATTTTGGCACGGTGGTTTCAACATCACTGTAAAATCTGAAGTTTGGTATCAATATTTTTTTAATTCTTTTTGGATATTTTTGCAAGAAGGGCCTCGTTAGCGCAGTAGGTAGCGCGTCAGTCTCATAATCTGAAGGTCGTGAGTTCGATCCTCACACGGGGCAGCAAACCTTTTAAAAAGACAGTGTTGGCTGAAGATGAAGTGAAAATGAATTCACTGTCGTTTTGGACTTTCACACAATACATACTTTTGTCAAGGTGGATACCACATCGTAAGGTCCATATCGATATGTATTACTTTAGAATGAAATCAATCTTTTTGTCTCAGGGGTTGTCGAATTTCAGACCATACATACATTTTGGCACGGTGGTTTCAACATCACTGTAAAAATCTGAAGTTTGGTATCAATATTTTTTAAATTTCTTTTTGGATATTTTTGCAAGAAGGGCCTCGTTAGCGCAGTAGGTAGCGCGTCAGTCTCATAATCTGAAGGTCGTGAGTTCGATCCTCACACGGGGCAGCAAACCTTTTAAAAAGACAGTGTTGGCTGAAGATGAAGTGAAAATGAATTCACTGTCGTTTTGGACTTTCACACAATACATACTTTTGTCAAGGTGGATACCACATCGTAAGGTCCATATCGATATGTATTACTTTAGAATGAAATCAATCTTTTTGTCTCAGGGGTTGTCGAATTTCAGACCATACATACATTTTGGCACGGTGGTTTCAACATCACTGTAAATATCTGAAGTTTGGTATCGATATTTTTTTTTTCTTTTTGGATATTTTTGCAAGAAGGGCCTCGTTAGCGCAGTAGGTAGCGCGTCAGTCTCATAATCTGAAGGTCGTGAGTTCGATCCTCACACGGGGCAGCAAACCTTTTAAAAAGACAGTGTTGGCTGAAGATGAAGTGAAAATGAATTCACTGTCGTTTTGGACTTTCACACAATACATACTTTTGTCAAGGTGGATACCACATCGTAAGGTCCATATCGATATGTATTACTTTAGAATGAAATCAATCTTTTTTTCTCAGGGGTTGTCGAATTTCAGACCATACATACATTTTGGCACGGTGGTTTCAACATCACTGTAAATATCTGAAGTTTGGTATCGATATTTTTTAAATTTCTTTCTTTTGGATATTTTTGCAAGAAGGGCCTCGTTAGCGCAGTAGGTAGCGCCTCAGTCTCATAATCTGAAGGTAGTGAGTTTCATCCTCACACGGGGCAGCAAAGCTTTCAAAAATACATTGTTGGCTGAAGATGAAGTGAAAATGACTTCACTGTCATTTTGGACTTTCACACAATACATACTTTTGTCAAGGTGGATACCACATCGTAAGGTCCATATCGATATGTATTACTTTAGAATGAAATCAATCTTTTTGTCTCAGGGGTTGTCGAATTTCAGACCATACATACATTTTGGCACGGTGGTTTCAACATCACTGTAAAAATCTGAAGTTCGGTATCGATATTTTTTTTTCCTTTTTGGATATTTTTGCAAGAAGGGCCTCGTTAGCGCAGTAGGTAGTGCGTCAGTCTCATAATCTGAAGGTCGTGAGTTCGATCCTCACACGGGGCAGCAAACCTTTTAAAAAGACAGTGTTGGCTGAAGATGAAGTGAAAATGAATTCACTGTCGTTTTGGACTTTCACACAATACATACTTTTGTCAAGGTGGATACCACATCGTAAGGTCCATATCGATATGTATTACTTTAGAATGAAATCAATCTTTTTTTCTCAGGGGTTGTCGAATTTCAGACCATACATACATTTTGGCACGGTGGTTTCAACATCACTGTAAAATCTGAAGTTTGGTATCGATATTTTTAAATTTCTTTTTGGATATTTTTGCAAGAAGGGCCTCGTTAGCGCAGTAGGTAGCGCGTCAGTCTCATAATCTGAAGGTCGTGAGTTCGATCCTCACACGGGGCAGCAAAGCTTTTAAAAAGACAGTGTTGGCTGAAGATGAAGTGAAAATGAATTCACTGTCGTTTTGGACTTTCACACAATACATACTTTTGTCAAGGTGGATACCACATCGTAAGGTCCATATCGATATGTATTACTTTAGAATGAAATCAATCTTTTTGTCTCAGGGGTTGTCGAATTTCAGACCATACATACATTTTGGCACGGTGGTTTCAACATCACTGTAAAATCTGAAGTTTGGTATCGATATTTTTTTTTCTTTTGGATATTTTTGCAAGAAGGGCCTCGTTAGCGCAGTAGGTAGCGCGTCAGTCTCATAATCTGAAGGTCGTGAGTTCGATCCTCACACGGGGCAGCAAAGCTTTCAAAAAGACAGTGTTGGCTGAAGATGAAGTGAAAATGAATTCACTGTCGTTTTGGACTTTCACACAATACATACTTTTGTCAAGGTGGATACCACATCGTAAGGTCCATATCGATATGTATTACTTTAGAATGAAATCAATCTTTTTTCTCAGGGGTTGTCGAATTTCAGACCATACATACATTTTGGCACGGTGGTTTCAACATCACTGTAAATATCTGAAGTTTGGTATCGATATTTTTTAAATTTCTTTTTGGATATTTTTGCAAGAAGGGCCTCGTTAGCGCAGTAGGTAGCGCGTCAGTCTCATAATCTGAAGGTCGTGAGTTCGATCCTCACACGGGGCAGCAAAGCTTTTAAAAAGACAGTGTTGGCTGAAGATGAAGTGAAAATGAATTCACTGTCGTTTTGGACTTTCACACAATACATACTTTTGTCAAGGTGGATACCACATCGTAAGGTCCATATCGATATGTATTACTTTAGAATGAAATCAATCTTTTTGTCTCAGGGGTTGTCGAATTTCAGACCATACATACATTTTGGCACGGTGGTTTCAACATCACTGTAAATATCTGAAGTTTGGTATCAATATTTTTTTTTCTTTTTGGATATTTTTGCAAGAAGGGCCTCGTTAGCGCAGTAGGTAGCGCGTCAGTCTCATAATCTGAAGGTCGTGAGTTCGATCCTCACACGGGGCAGCAAACCTTTTAAAAAGACAGTGTTGGCTGAAGATGAAGTGAAAATGAATTCACTGTCGTTTTGGACTTTCACACAATACATACTTTTGTCAAGGTGGATACCACATCGTAAGGTCCATATCGATATGTATTACTTTAGAATGAAATCAATCTTTTTGTCTCAGGGGTTGTCGAATTTCAGACCATACATACATTTTGGCACGGTGGTTTCAACATCACTGTAAAAATCTGAAGTTTGGTATCAATATTTTTTAAATTTCTTTTTGGATATTTTTGCAAGAAGGGCCTCGTTAGCGCAGTAGGTAGCGCGTCAGTCTCATAATCTGAAGGTCGTGAGTTCGATCCTCACACGGGGCAGCAAACCTTTTAAAAAGACAGTGTTGGCTGAAGATGAAGTGAAAATGAATTCACTGTCGTTTTGGACTTTCACACAATACATACTTTTGTCAAGGTGGATACCACATCGTAAGGTCCATATCGATATGTATTACTTTAGAATGAAATCAATCTTTTTGTCTCAGGGGTTGTCGAATTTCAGACCATACATACATTTTGGCACGGTGGTTTCAACATCACTGTAAATATCTGAAGTTTGGTATCAATATTTTTTAAATTTCTTTTTGGATATTTTTGCAAGAAGGGCCTCGTTAGCGCAGTAGGTAGCGCGTCAGTCTCATAATCTGAAGGTCGTGAGTTCGATCCTCACACGGGGCAGCAAACCTTTTAAAAAGACAGTGTTGGCTGAAGATGAAGTGAAAATGAATTCACTGTCGTTTTGGACTTTCACACAATACATACTTTTGTCAAGGTGGATACCACATCGTAAGGTCCATATCGATATGTATTACTTTAGAATGAAATCAATCTTTTTGTCTCAGGGGTTGTCGAATTTCAGACCATACATACATTTTGGCACGGTGGTTTCAACATCACTGTAAATATCTGAATTTTGGTATCGATATTTTTTAAATTTCTTTTTGGATATTTTTGCAAGAAGGGCCTCGTTAGCGCAGTAGGTAGCGCCTCAGTCTCATAATCTGAAGGTAGTGAGTTCGATCCTCACACGGGGCAGCAAAGCTTTCAAAAAGACAGTGTTGGCTGAAAATGAATTCACTGTCATTTTGGACTTTCACACAATACATACTTTTGTCAAGGTGGATACTACATCGTAAGGTCCATATCGATATGTATTACTTTAGAATGAAATCAATCTTTTTGTCTCAGGGGTTGTCGAATTTCAGACCATACATACATTTTGGCACGGTGGTTTCAACATCACTGTAAAAATCTGACGTTCGGTATCGATATTTTTTTTCTTCAATTTGGATATTTTTGCAGGAAGTGCCTCATTAGAGCAGTAGGTAGTGCGTCAGTCTCATAATCTGAAGCTCGTGAGTTCGATCCTCACAAGGGGCAGCAAGCCTTTTAAAAAGACAGTGTTGGCTGAAGATGAAGTGAAAATGAATTCACTGTCGTTTTGGACTTTCACACAATACATACTTTTGTCAAGGTGGATACCACATCGTAAGGTCCATATCGATATGTATTACTTTAGAATGAAATCAATCTTTTTTTCTCAGGGGTTGTCGAATTTCAGACCATACATACATTTTGGCACGGTGGTTTCAACATCACTGTAAAAATCTGACGTTCGGTATCGATATTTTTTTTCTTCATTTAGGATGTTTTTGCAGGAAGGGCCTTGTTAGCGCAGTAGGTAGCGCGTCAGTCTCATAATCTGAAGCTCGTGAGTTCGATCCTCACACGGGGCAGCAAAGCTTTTAAAAAGACAGTGTTGGCTGAAGATGAAGTGAAAATGAATTCACTGTCGTTTTGGACTTTCACACAATACATACTTTTGTCAAGGTGGATACCACATCGTAAGGTCCATATCGATATGTATTACTTTAGAATGAAATCAATCTTTTTTTCTCAGGGGTTGTCGAATTTCAGACCATACATACATTTTGGCACGGTGGTTTCAACATCACTGTAAAATCCTGAAGTTCGGTATCGATATTTTTTTTTTCCTTTTTGGGTATTTTTGCAAGAAGGGCCTCATTAGCGCAGTAGGTAGCGCGTCAGTCTCATAATCTGAAGGTCGTGAGTTCGATCCTCACACGGGGCAGCAAAGCTTTTAAAAAGACAGTGTTGGCTGAAGATGAAGTGAAAATGAATTCACTGTCGTTTTGGACTTTCACACAATACATACTTTTGTCAAGGTGGATACCACATCGTAAGGTCCATATCGATATGTATTACTTTAGAATGAAATCAATCTTTTTTCTCAGGGGTTGTCGAATTTCAGACCATACATACATTTTGGCACGGTGGTTTCAACATCACTGTAAAAATCTGACGTTCGGTATCGATATTTTTTATTTCAATTTGGATATTTTTGCAAGAAGGGCCTCGTTAGCGCAGTAGGTAGCGCGTCAGTCTCATAATCTGAAGGTCGTGAGTTCGATCCTCACACGGGGCAGCAAAGCCTTTTAAAAAGACAGTGTTGGCTGAAGATGAAGTGAAAATGAATTCACTGTCGTTTTGGACTTTCACACAATACATACTTTTGTCAAGGTGGATACTACATCGTAAGGTCCATATCGATATGTATTACTTTAGAATGAAATCAATCTTTTTGTCTCAGGGGTTGTCGAATTTCAGACCATACATACATTTTGGCACGGTGGTTTCAACATCACTGTAAAAATCTGAAGTTTGGTATCGATATTTTTTTTCTTTCTTTTTGGATATTTTTGCAAGAAGGGCCTCGTTAGCGTAGTAGGTAGCGCGTCAGTCTCATAATCTGAAGGTCGTGAGTTCGATCCTCACACGGGGCAGCAAACCTTTTAAAAAGACAGTGTTGGCTGAAGATGAAGTGAAAATGAATTCACTGTCGTTTTGGACTTTCACACAATACATACTTTTGTCAAGGTGGATACCACATCGTAAGGTCCATATCGATATGTATTACTTTAGAATGAAATCAATCTTTTTTTCTCAGGGGTTGTCGAATTTCAGACCATACATACATTTTGGCACGGTGGTTTCAACATCACTGTAAAATCCTGAAGTTCGGTATCGATATTTTTTTTTTCTTTTTGGATATTTTTGCAAGAAGGGCCTCGTTAGCGCAGTAGGTAGCGCGTCAGTCTCATAATCTGAAGGTCGTGAGTTCGATCCTCACACGGGGCAGCAAAGCTTTCAAAAAGACAGTGTTGGCTGAAGATGAAGTGAAAATGAATTCACTGTCATTTTGGACTTTCACACAATACATACTTTTGTCAAGGTGGATACTACATCGTAAGGTCCATATCGATATGTATTACTTTAGAATGAAATCAATCTTTTTGTCTCAGGGGTTGTCGAATTTCAGACCATACATACATTTTGGCACGGTGGTTTCAACATCACTGTAAAAATCTGACGTTCGGTATCGATATTTTTTTTCTTCAATTTGGATATTTTTGCAAGAAGTGCCTCGTTAGCGCAGTAGGTAGCGCGTCAGTCTCATAATCTGAAGGTCGTGAGTTCGATCCTCACACGGGGCAGCAAAGCTTTTAAAAAGACAGTGTTGGCTGAAGATGAAGTGAAAATGAATTCACTGTCGTTTTGGACTTTCACACAATACATACTTTTGTCAAGGTGGATACCACATCGTAAGGTCCATATCGATATGTATTACTTTAGAATGAAATCAATCTTTTTTTCTCAGGGGTTGTCGAATTTCAGACCATACATACATTTTGGCACGGTGGTTTCAACATCACTGTAAAAATCTGACGTTCGGTATCGATATTTTTTTTCTTCATTTAGGATGTTTTTGCAGGAAGGGCCTTGTTAGCGCAGTAGGTACCGCGTCAGTCTCATAATCTGATGCTCGTGAGTTCGATCCTCACACGGGGCAGCAAAGCTTTAAAAACGACCGTGTTGGCTGAAGATAAAGTGAAAATGAATTCACTGTCGTTTTGGACTTTCACACAATACATACTTTTGTCAAGAATGATACCACATCGTAAGGTCCATATCGATATGTATTACTTTACAATGAAATCAATCTTTTTTTCTCAGGGGTTGTCGAATTTCAGACCATACATACATTTTGGCACGGTGGTTTCAACATCACTGTAAAATCCTGAAGTTCGGTATCGATATTTTTTTTTTCCTTTTTGGGTATTTTTGCAAGAAGGGCCTCATTAGCGCAGTAGGTAGCGCGTCAGTCTCATAATCTGAAGGTCGTGAGTTCGATCCTCACACGGGGCAGCAAACCTTTTAAAAAGACAGTGTTGGCTGAAGATGAAGTGAAAATGAATTCACTGTCGTTTTGGACTTTCACACAATACATACTTTTGTCAAGGTGGATACTACATCGTAAGGTCCATATCTATATGTATTACTTTAGAATGAAATCAATCTTTTTGTCTCAGGGTTGTCGAATTTCAGACCATACATACATTTTGGCACGGTGGTTTCAACATCACTGTAAATATCTGAAGTTTGGTATCAATATTTTTAAAATTTCTTTTTGGATATTTTTGGAAGAAGGGCCTCGTTAGCGCAGTAGGTAGCGCGTCAGTCTCATAATCTGAAGGTCGTGAGTTCGATCCTCACACGGGGCAGCAAAGCTTTCAAAAAGACAGTGTTGGCTGAAGATGAAGTGAAAATGAATTCACTGTCATTTTGGACTTTCACACAATACATACTTTTGTCAAGGTGGATACCACATCGTAAGGTCCATATCGATATGTATTACTTTAGAATGAAATCAATCTTTTTGTCTCAGGGGTTGTCGAATTTCAGACCATACATACATTTTGGCACGGTGGTTTCAACATCACTGTAAAAATCTGAAGTTTGTATCGATATTTTTAAAATATCTTTTTGGATACTATTGAAAGAAGTGCCTCGTTAGCGCAGTAGGTAGCGCATCAGTCTCATAATCTGAAGGTCGTGAGTTCGATCCTCACACGGGGCAGCAAAGCTTTCAAAAAGACATTGTTGGCTGAAGATGAAGTTAAAATGAATTCACTGTCGTTTTGGACTTTCACACAATACATACTTTTGTCAAGGTGGATACTACATCGTAAGGTCCATATCGATATGTATTACTTTAGAATGAAATCAATCTTTTTGTCTCAGGGGTTGTCGAATTTCAGACCATACATACATTTTGGCACGGTGGTTTCAACATCACTGTAAAAATCTGACGTTCGGTATCAATATTTTTTTTCTTCATTTAGGATATTTTTGCAGGAAGGGCCTTGTTAGCGCAGTAGGTACCGCGTCAGTCTCATAATCTGAAGGTCGTGAGTTCGATCCTCACACGGGGCAGCAAAGCTTTCAAAAAGACAGTGTTGGCTGAAGATGAAGCGAACATGAATTCACTGTCGTTTTGGACTTTCACACAATACATACTTTTGTCAAGGTGGATACTACATCGTAAGGTCCATATCGATATGTATTACTTTAGAATGAAATCAATCTTTTTGTCTCAGGGGTTGTCGAATTTCAGACCATACATACATTTTGGCACGGTGGTTTCAACATCACTGTAAAAATCTGACGTTCGGTATCGATATTTTTTTTCTTCAATTTGGATATTTTTGCAAGAAGGGCCTCGTTAGCGCAGTAGGTAGCGCGTCAGTCTCATAATCTGAAGGTCGTGAGTTCGATCCTCACACGGGGCAGCAAAGCTTTTAAAAAGACAGTGTTGGCTGAAGATGAAGTGAAAATGAATTCACTGTCGTTTTGGACTTTCACACAATACATACTTTTGTCAAGGTGGATACCACATCGTAAGGTCCATATCGATATGTATTACTTTAGAATGAAATCAATCTTTTTTTCTCAGGGGTTGTCGAATTTCAGACCATACATACATTTTGGCACGGTGGTTTCAACATCACTGTAAAAATCTGACGTTCGGTATCGATATTTTTTTTCTTCATTTTGGATATTTTTGCAAGAAGGGCCTCGTTAGCGCAGTAGGTAGCGCGTCAGTCTCATAATCTGAAGGTCGTGAGTTTGATCCTCACACGGGGCAGCAAAGCCTTCAAAAAGACAGTGTTGGCTGAAGATGAAGTGAAAATGACTTGAAAGTTATTTTGGACGTTCACACAATACATACTTTTGTCAAGGTGGATACTACATCGTAAGGTCCATATCGATATGTATTACTTTAGAATGAAATCAATCTTTTTGTCTCAGGGGTTGTCGAATTTCAGACCATACATACATTTTGGCACGGTGGTTTCAACATCACTGTAAAAATCTGAAGTTTGGTATCGGTATTTTTTAAATTTCTTTTTGGATATTTTTGAAAGAAGGGCCTTGTTAGCGCAGTAGGTAGCGCGTCAGTCTCATAATCTGAAGGTCGTGAGTTCGATCCTCACACGGGGCAGCAAACCTTTTAAAAAGACAGTGTTGGCTGAAGATGAAGTGAAAATGAATTCACTGTCGTTTTGGACTTTCACACAATACATACTTTTGTCAAGGTGGATACTACATCGTAAGGTCCATATCGATATGTATTACTTTAGAATGAAATCAATCTTTTTTGTCTCAGGGGTTGTCGAATTTCAGACCATACATACATTTTGGCACAGTGGTTTCAACATCACTGTAAAAATCTGAAGTTTGGTATCGGTATTTTTTACATTTCTTTTTGGATATTTTTGCAGGAAGGGCCTCGTTAGTGCAGTAGGTAGCGCGTCAGTCTCATAATCTGAAGGTCGTGAGTTCGATCCTCACACGGGGCAGCAAAGCTTTCAAAAAGACAGTGTTGGCTGAAGATGAAGTGAAATGAATTCACTGTTGTTTTGGACTTTCACACAATACATACTTTTGTCAAGGTGGATACCACATCGTAAGGTCCATATCGATATGTATTACTTTAGAATGAAATCAATCTTTTTTTCTCAGGGGTTGTCGAATTTCAGACCATACATACATTTTGGCACGGTGGTTTCAACATCACTGTAAAAATCTGACGTTCGGTATTGATATTTTTTGTCTTCAATTTGATATTTTTGCAAGAAGTGCCTCTTTAGCGCAGTAGGTAGCGCGTCAGTCTCATAATCTGAATGTCGTGAGTTCGATCCTCACACGGGGCAGCAAAGCTTTTAAAAAGACAGTGTTGGCTGAAGATGAAGTGAAAATGAATTCACTGTCATTTTTGACTTTTTAACATCACAAAACATACTTTTTTTTGTCAAGGTGGATACTACATCGTAAGGTCCATATCGATATGTATTACTTTAGAATGAAATCAATCTTTTTGTCTCAGGGTTGTCGAATTTCAGACCATACATACATTTTGGCACGGTGGTTTCAACATCACTGTAAATATCTGAAGTTTGGTATCAATATTTTTTAAATTTCTTTTTGGATATTTTTGGAAGAAGGGCCTCGTTAGCGCAGTAGGTAGCGCGTCAGTCTCATAATCTGAAGGTCGTGAGTTCGATCCTCACACGGGGCAGCAAAGCTTTCAAAAAGACAGTGTTGGCTGAAGATGAAGTGAAAATGAATTCACTGTCGTTTTGGACTTTCACACAATACATACTTTTGTCAAGGTGGATACTACATCGTAAGGTCCATATCGATATGTATTACTTTAGAATGAAATCAATCTTTTTGTCTCAGGGGTTGTCGAATTTCAGACCATACATACATTTTGGCACGGTGGTTTCAACATCACTGTAAATATCTGAAGTTTGGTATCAATATTTTTTAAATTTCTTTTTGGATATTTTTGGAAGAAGGGCCTCGTTAGCGCAGTAGGTAGCGCGTCAGTCTCATAATCTGAAGGTCGTGAGTTCGGTCCTCACACGGGGCAGCAAAGCTGTTAAAAAGACAGTGTTGGCTGAAGATGAAGTGAAAATGAATTCACTGTCGTTTTGGACTTTCACACAATACATACTTTTGTCAAGGTGGATACTACATCGTAAGGTCCATATCGATATGTATTACTTTAGAATGAAATCAATCTTTTTGTCTCAGGGTTGTCGAATTTCAGACCATACATACATTTTGGCACGGTGGTTTCAACATCACTGTAAATATCTGACGTTCGGTATCGATATTTTTTAAATTTCTTTTTGGATATTTTTGGAAGAAGGGCCTCGTTAGCGCGGTAGGTAGCGCGTCAGTCTCATAATCTGAAGGTCGTGAGTTCGATCCTCACACGGGGCAGCAAACCTTTTAAAAAGACAGTGTTGGCTGAAGATGAAGTGAAAATGAATTCACTGTCGTTTTGGACTTTCACACAATACATACTTTTGTCAAGGTGGATACTACATCGTAAGGTCCATATCGATATGTATTACTTTAGAATGAAATCAATCTTTTTGTCTCAGGGTTGTCAAATTTCAGACCATACATACATTTTGGCACGGTGGTTTCAACATCACTGTAAAAATCTGACGTTCGGTATCAATATTTTTTGTCTTCAATTTGGATATTTTTGCAAGAAGTGCCTCGTTAGTGCAGTAGGTAGCGCGTCAGTCTCATAATCTGAAGGTCGTGAGTTCGATCCTCACACGGGGCAGCAAGGCTTTTAAAAAGACAGTGTTGGCTGAAAATGAATTCACTGTTGTTTTGGACTTTCACACAATACATACTTTTGTCAAGGTGGATACCACATCGTAAGGTCCATATCGATATGTATTACTTTAGAATGAAATCAATCTTTTTTTCTCAGGGGTTGTCGAATTTCAGACCATACATACATTTTGGCACGGTGGTTTCAACATCACTGTAAAAATCTGACGTTCGGTATCGATATTTTTTGTCTAAAATTTGGATATTTTTGCAAGAAGTGCCTCGTTAGCGCAGTAGGTAGCGCGTCAGTCTCATAATCTGAAGGTCGTGAGTTCGATCCTCACATGGGGCAGCAAACCTTTTAAAAAGACAGTGTTGGCTGAAGATGAAGTGAAAATGAATTCACTGTCGTTTTGGACTTTCACACAATACATACTTTTGTCAAGGTGGATACCACATCGTAAGGTCCATATCGATATGTATTACTTTAGAATGAAATCAATCTTTTTTTCTCAGGGGTTGTCGAATTTCAGACCATACATACATTTTGGCACGGTGGTTTCAACATCACTGTAAAAATCTGACGTTCGGTATCAATATTTTTTTACTTCTTTTTGGATATTTTTGCAAGAAGGGCCTCGTTGGCGCAGTAGGTAGCGCGTCAGTCTCATAATCTGAAGGTCGTGAGTTCGATCCTCACACGGGGCAGCAAACCTTTTAAAAAGACAGTGTTGGCTGAAGATGAAGTGAAAATGAATTCACTGTCGTTTTGGACTTTCACACAATACATACTTTTGTCAAGGTGGATACCACATCGTAAGGTCCATATCGATATGTATTACTTTAGAATGAAATCAATCTTTTTGTCTCAGGGGTTGTCGAATTTCAGACCATACATACATTTTGGCACAGTGGTTTCAACATCACTGTAAAAATCTGAAGTTTGGTATCGGTATTTTTTTAAATTTCTTTTTGGATATTTTTGCAAGAAGGGCCTCGTTAGCGCAGTAGGTAGCGCGTCAGTCTCATAATCTGAAGGTCGTGAGTTCGATCCTCACACGGGGCAGCAAAGCTTTCAAAAAGACAGTGTTGGCTGAAGATGAAGTGAAAATGAATTCACTGTCGTTTTGGACTTTCACACAATACATACTTTTGTCAAGGTGGATACCACATCGTAAGGTCCATATCGATATGTATTACTTTAGAATGAAATCAATCTTTTTTCTCAGGGGTTGTCGAATTTCAGACCATACATACATTTTGGCACGGTGGTTTCAACATCACTGTAAATATCTGAAGTTTGGTATCAATATTTTTTAAATTTCTTTTTGGATATTTTTGCAAGAAGGGCCTCGTTAGCGCAGTAGGTAGCGCGTCAGTCTCATAATCTGAAGGTCGTGAGTTCGATCCTCACACGGGGCAGCAAACCTTTTAAAAAGACAGTGTTGGCTGAAGATGAAGTGAAAATGAATTCACTGTCGTTTTGGACTTTCACACAATACATACTTTTGTCAAGGTGGATACCACATCGTAAGGTCCATATCGATATGTATTACTTTAGAATGAAATCAATCTTTTTTCTCAGGGGTTGTCGAATTTCAGACCATACATACATTTTGGCACGGTGGTTTCAACATCACTGTAAAAATCTGACGTTCGGTATCGATATTTTTTTCTTCATTTTGGATATTTTTGCAAGAAGGGCCTCGTTAGCGCAGTAGGTAGCGCGTCAGTCTCATAATCTGAAGGTCGTGAGTTCGATCCTCACACTAGGCAGCAAAGCTTTCAAAAAGACAGTGTTGGCTGAAAATGAATTCACTGTTGTTTTGGACTTTCACACAATACATACTTTTGTCAAGGTGGATACCACATCGTAAGGTCCATATCGATATGTATTACTTTAGAATGAAATCAATCTTTTTTTCTCAGGGGTTGTCGAATTTCAGACCATACATACATTTTGGCACGGTGGTTTCAACATCACTGTAAATATCTGAAGTTTGGTATCAATATTTTTTCAATTTCTTTTTGGATATTTTTGCCAGAAGGGCCTTGTTAGCGCAGTAGGTAGTGCGTCAGTCTCATAATCTGAAGGTCGTGAGTTCGATCCTCACACGGGGCAGCAAAGCTTTTAAAAAGACAGTGTTGGCTGAAGATGAAGTGAAAATGAATTCACTGTCATTTTGGACTTTCACACAATACATACTTTTGTCAAGGTGGATACCACATCGTAAGGTCCATATCGATATGTATTACTTTAGAATGAAATCAATCTTTTTTTCTCAGGGGTTGTCGAATTTCAGACCATACATACATTTTGGCACGGTGGTTTCAACATCACTGTAAAAATCTGAAGTTCGGTATCAATATTTTTTTCTTCTTTTTGGATATTTTTGCAAGAAGGGCCTCGTTAGCGCAGTAGGTAGCGCGTCAGTCTCATAATCTGAAGGTCGTGAGTTCGATCCTCACACGGGGCAGCAAACCTTTTAAAAAGACAGTGTTGGCTGAAGATGAAGTGAAAATGAATTCACTGTCGTTTTGGACTTTCACACAATACATACTTTTGTCAAGGTGGATACCACATCGTAAGGTCCATATCGATATGTATTACTTTAGAATGAAATCAATCTTTTTGTCTCAGGGGTTGTCGAATTTCAGACCATACATACATTTTGGCACGGTGGTTTCAACATCACTGTAAAAATCTGAAGTTTGGTATCGATATTTTTTAAATTTCTTTTTGGATATTTTTGCAAGAAGGGCCTCGTTAGCGCAGTAGGTAGCGCGTCAGTCTCATAATCTGAAGGTCGTGAGTTCGATCCTCACACGGGGCAGCAAAGCTTTCAAAAAGACAGTGTTGGCTGAAGATGAAGTGAAAATGAATTCACTGTCGTTTTGGACTTTCACACAATACATACTTTTGTCAAGGTGGATACCACATCGTAAGGTCCATATCGATATGTATTACTTTAGAATGAAATCAATCTTTTTGTCTCAGGGGTTGTCGAATTTCAGACCATACATACATTTTGGCACGGTGGTTTCAACATCACTGTAAAATCTGAAGTTTGGTATCAATATTTTTTTTTCTTCTTTTTGGATATTTTTGCAAGAAGGGCCTCGTTAGCGCAGTAGGTAGCGCGTCAGTCTCATAATCTGAAGGTCGTGAGTTCGGTCCTCACACGGGGCAGCAAAGCTGTTAAAAAGACAGTGTTGGCTGAAAATGAATACACTGTCGATTTGGACTTTCACACAATACATACTTTTGTCAAGGTGGATACCACATCGTAAGGTCCATATCGATATGTATTACTTTAGAATGAAATCAATCTTTTTGTCTCAGGGGTTGTCGAATTTCAGACCATACATACATTTTGGCACAGTGGTTTCAACATCACTGTAAAAATCTGACGTTTGGTATCGGTATTTTTTTTATTTCTTTTTGGATATTTTTGCAAGAAGGGCCTCGTTAGCGCAGTAGGTAGCGCGTCAGTCTCATAATCTGAAGGTCGTGAGTTCGATCCTCACACGGGGCAGCAAAGCTTTTAAAAAGACAGTGTTGGCTGAAGATGAAGTGAAAATGAATTCACTGTCGTTTTGGACTTTCACACAATACATACTTTTGTCAAGGTGGATACCACATCGTAAGGTCCATATCGATATGTATTACTTTAGAATGAAATCAATCTTTTTGTCTCAGGGGTTGTCGAATTTCAGACCATACATACATTTTGGCACGGTGGTTTCAACATCACTGTAAAAATCTGACGTTCGGTATCGATATTTTTTTCTTCATTTTGGATATTTTTGAAAGAAGGGCCTCGTTAGCGCAGTAGGTAGCGCGTCAGTCTCATAATCTGAAGGTCGTGAGTTCGATCCTCACACGGGGCAGCAAACCTTTTAAAAAGACAGTGTTGGCTGAAGATGAAGTGAAAATGAATTCACTGTCGTTTTGGACTTTCACACAATACATACTTTTGTCAAGGTGGATACTACATCGTAAGGTCCATATCGATATGTATTACTTTAGAATGAAATCAATCTTTTTGTCTCAGGGGTTGTCGAATTTCAGACCATACATACATTTTGGCACGGTGGTTTCAACATCACTGTAAAAATCTGAAGTTTGGTATCGGTATTTTTTAAATTTCTTTTTGGATATTTTTGCAAGAAGGGCCTCGTTAGCGCAGTAGGTAGCGCGTCAGTCTCATAATCTGAAGGTCGTGAGTTCGATCCTCACACGGGGCAGCAAAGCTTTTAAAAAGACAGTGTTGGCTGAAAATGAATTCACTGTCGTTTTGGACTTTCACACAATACATACTTTTGTCAAGGTGGATACTACATCGTAAGGTCCATATCGATATGTATTACTTTAGAATGAAATCAATCTTTTTGTCTCAGGGTTGTCGAATTTCAGACCATACATACATTTTGGCACGGTGGTTTCAACATCACTGTAAAAATCTGACGTTCGGTATCGATATTTTTTTCCTTCATTTTGGATATTTTTGCAAGAAGGGCCTCGTTAGCGCAGTAGGTAGCGCGTCAGTCTCATAATCTGAAGGTCGTGAGTTCGATCCTCACACGGGGCAGCAAAGCTTTTAAAAAGACAGTGTTGGCTGAAGATGAAGTGAAAATGAATTCACTGTCGTTTTGGACTTTCACACAATACATACTTTTGTCAAGGTGGATACTACATCGTAAGGTCCATATCGATATGTATTACTTTAGAATGAAATCAATCTTTTTTCTCAGGGGTTGTCGAATTTCAGACCATACATACATTTTGGCACGGTGGTTTCAACATCACTGTAAATATCTGAAGTTTGGTATCGATATTTTTTTTCTTAATTTTGGATATTTTTGCAAGAAGGGCCTCGTTAGCGCAGTAGGTAGCGCGTCAGTCTCATAATCTGAAGGTCGTGAGTTCGATCCTCACACGGGGCAGCAAAGCTTTTAAAAAGACAGTGTTGGCTGAAGATGAAGTGAAAATGAATTCACTGTCGTTTTGGACTTTCACACAATACATACTTTTGTCAAGGTGGATACTACATCGTAAGGTCCATATCGATATGTATTACTTTAGAATGAAATCAATCTTTTTGTCTCAGGGGTTGTCGAATTTCAGACCATACATACATTTTGGCACGGTGGTTTCAACATCACTGTAAATATCTGAAGTTTGGTATCAATATTTTTTAAATTTCTTTTTGGATATTTTTGCAAGAAGGGCCTCGTTAGCGCAGTAGGTAGTGCGTCAGTCTCATAATCTGAAGGTCGTGAGTTCGATCCTCACACGGGGCAGCAAAGCTTTCAAAAAGACAGTGTTGGCTGAAGATGAAGTGAAAATGAATTCACTGTCGTTTTGGACTTTCACACAATACATACTTTTGTCAAGGTGGATACTACATCGTAAGGTCCATATCGATATGTATTACTTTAGAATGAAATCAATCTTTTTGTCTCAGGGGTTGTCGAATTTCAGACCATACATACATTTTGGCACGGTGGTTTCAACATCACTGTAAAAATCTGACGTTCGGTATCGATATTTTTTTCCTTCATTTTGGATATTTTTGCAAGAAGTGCCTCGTTAGCGCAGTAGGTAGCGCGTCAGTCTCATAATCTGAAGGTCGTGAGTTCGATCCTCACACGGGGCAGCAAAGCTTTTAAAAAGACAGTGTTGGCTGAAGATGAAGTGAAAATGAATTCACTGTCGTTTTGGACTTTCACACAATACATACTTTTGTCAAGGTGGATACCACATCGTAAGGTCCATATCGATATGTATTACTTTAGAATGAAATCAATCTTTTTTCTCAGGGGTTGTCGAATTTCAGACCATACATACATTTTGGCACGGTGGTTTCAACATCACTGTAAAAATCTGACGTTCGGTATCGATATTTTTTTCTTCATTTTGGATATTTTTGCAAGAAGTGCCTCGTTAGCGCAGTAGGTAGCGCGTCAGTCTCATAATCTGAAGGTCGTGAGTTCGATCCTCACACGGGCAGCAAAGCTTTTAAAAAGACAGTGTTGGCTGAAGATGAAGTGAAAATGAATTCACTGTCGTTTTGGACTTTCACACAATACATACTTTTGTCAAGGTGGATACCACATCGTAAGGTCCATATCGATATGTATTACTTTAGAATGAAATCAATCTTTTTTCTCAGGGGTTGTCGAATTTCAGACCATACATACATTTTGGCACGGTGGTTTCAACATCACTGTAAAAATCTGACGTTCGGTATCGATATTTTTTGTCTTCAATTTGGATATTTTTGCAAGAAGGGCCTCGTTAGCGCAGTAGGTAGCGCGTCAGTCTCATAATCTGAAGGTCGTGAGTTCGATCCTCACACGGGGCAGCAAAGCTTTTAAAAAGACAGTGTTGGCTGAAGATGAAGTGAAAATGAATTCACTGTTGTTTTGGACTTTCACACAATACATACTTTTGTCAAGGTGGATACCACATCGTAAGGTCCATATCGATATGTATTACTTTAGAATGAAATCAATCTTTTTGTCTCAGGGGTTGTCGAATTTCAGACCATACATACATTTTGGCACAGTGGTTTCAACATCACTGTAAAAATCTGACGTTTGGTATCGGTATTTTTTAAATTTCTTTTTGGATATTTTTGCAAGAAGGGCCTCGTTAGCGCAGTAGGTAGCGCGTCAGTCTCATAATCTGAAGGTCGTGAGTTCGATCCTCACACGGGGCAGCAAAGCTTTTAAAAAGACAGTGTTGGCTGAAGATGAAGTGAAAATGAATTCACTGTCGTTTTGGACTTTCACACAATACATACTTTTGTCAAGGTGGATACCACATCGTAAGGTCCATATCGATATGTATTACTTTAGAATGAAATCAATCTTTTTTCTCAGGGGTTGTCGAATTTCAGACCATACATACATTTTGGCACGGTGGTTTCAACATCACTGTAAAAATCTGAAGTTTGGTATCGATATTTTTAAATTTCTTTTTGGATATTTTTGCAAGAAGGGCCTCGTTAGCGCAGTAGGTAGCACGTCAGTCTCATAATCTGAAGGTCGTGAGTTCGATCCTCACACGGGGCAGCAAAGCTTTCAAAAAGACAGTGTTGGCTGAAGATGAAGTGAAAATGAATTCACTGTCGTTTTGGACTTTCACACAATACATACTTTTGTCAAGGTGGATACCACATCGTAAGGTCCATATCGATATGTATTACTTTAGAATGAAATCAATCTTTTTGTCTCAGGGGTTGTCGAATTTCAGACCATACATACATTTTGGCACGGTGGTTTCAACATCACTGTAAAAATCTGACGTTCGGTATCGATATTTTTTGTCTTCAATTTGGATATTTTTGCAAGAAGTGCCTCGTTAGCGCAGTAGGTAGCGCGTCAGTCTCATAATCTGAAGGTCGTGAGTTCGATCCTCACACGGGGCAGCAAACCTTTTAAAAAGACAGTGTTGGCTGAAGGTGAAAATGAATACACTGTCGTTTTGGACTTTCACACAATACATACTTTTGTCAAGGTGGATACCATATCGTAAGGTCCATATCGATATGTATTACTTTCGAATGAAATCAATCTTTTTTTCTCAGGGGTTGTTGAATTTCAGACCATACATACATTTTGGCACGGTGGTTTCAACATCACTGTAAAAATCTGACGTTCGGTATCAATATTTTTTTTTCTTCTTTTTGGTTATTGTTGCAAGAAGGGCCTCGTTGGCGCAGTAGGTACTGCGTCAGTCTCATAATCTGAAGGTCGTGAGTTTGATCCTCACACGGGGCAGCAAAGCTTTCAAAAAGACAGTGTTGGCTGAAGATAAAGTGAAAATGAGTTCACTGTCGTTTTGGACTTTCACACAATACATACTTTTGTCAAGGTGGATACCACATCGTAAGGTCCATATCGATATGTATTACTTTAGAATGAAATCAATCTTTTTTTCTCAGGGGTTGTCGAATTTCAGACCAGACATCCATTTTGGCACGGTGGTTTCAACATCACTGTAAAAATCTGACGTTCGGTATCGATATTTTTTTATTCATTTTGTATAATTTTGGCAGAAGTGCCTCATTAGCGCAGTAGGTAGCGCGTCAGTCTCATAATCTGATGGTCCTGAGTTCGATCCTCAAACGGGGCAGCAAAGCTTTTAAAAAGACAGTGTTGGCTGAAGATGAAGTGAAAACTAATTCACGGTCGTTTTGGACTTTCACACAATACATACTTTTGTCAAGGTAGATACCACATCGTAAGGTCCATATCGATATGTATTACTTTAGAATGAAATCAATCTTTTTGTCTCAGGGGTTGTCGAATTTCAGACCATACATACATTTTGGCACGGTGGTTTCAACATCACTGTAAATATCTGAAGTTTGGTATCAATATTTTTTAAATGTATTTTTGGATATTTTTGCAAGAAGGGCCTCGTTAGCGCAGTAGGTAGCGTGTCAGTCTCATAATCTGAAGGTCGTGAGTTCAATCCTCACACGGGGCAGTAATCCTTTTAAAAAGACAGTGTTGGCTGAAGATGAAGTGAAAATGAATTCTCTGTCGTTTTTGACTTTCACACAATACATACTTTTGTCAAGGTGGATACCACATCGTAAGGGAAGACCCCCCTGATTTGGACAAAAATGAATGGGAAGTCATTGGCATCGGACAAACCATATACACATTGTCCAATACTACCCAATTCGGCGTTGATTCATGCAAAGTGTATTGCAAATGCCATATGGCTATTGCCAGTTGTAACACTTTAAAAATCCAACAGGTGGCGAATCCGCTCCACCGTGGTTTTTCATATTGGAAATGTAACCCAAGTCAACGTCCAAAAGCAAAATTTTGAAAAAATGATTTTTTTGTCAAAAACTAAAAATCACCCCTTAAAAAAGTGCTTTCTGGACCGTTTTTCGAAATTCTTTCAAATTTTGTGTCAATTACACACGTATAAGAACTGTATCAACATACTGTAGTTGTATTTTAATATCATAATTTTTTAAATTTTTTTACTTGAATATGATTTGTCCATTTACAATATGATTTCATAGGAAGTCAAAAGTCAAAGTCAAAAGTCACTTTTTTGGGGGCCAAATATCATATGAAATTTGACATGCTCAAAAATGCTAAATTGACTGGCCTGATGAACACAGGATGGCCGAGCAGTGATAGTTGTACCTTTCCATCACTCGTTGTGTTGATTTCATAATGTCCATTTGGTGATGTTTTTTCACTGTTGAATCATATTGCAAATGCACGTGCATTGTTGTGCAACTGGTAACCCAAAAATACAAATAAGGTGATTTCATTATGTCCATTTGTTTATGTTTTCTTACTTTTGCAAAGTCACTGTGCATTTGCAATATGGTTCAATGGGCAGGTACCATCACGAATTTGTCATGCTATAAAAATCCTGCAGGAATGTGAAATTGACTTGCCCGATGAACTCGGGATGGCTGGGCAGTGATTCTGGTTCATCTCAATGGCTCGTTAGGGTTGATTTCAGAATGTCACTTTTGGTGATGGTACTTCCCTGTTTAAACATATTGCAAATGGACAAGAGTCACCAGCAAGTCACCGTCCATCAGTAAATTAGATATCATTCTGACACCAAACTGATACAAACTGACACCAAACCCACTTTTTCCAACTCGTTTAGTAGCCAACTGACATACTCTCTGACATACTTCAGAACTGGCCCAAAATTCACAACACCTTCGGTTCAAAAAAACATAAAACACATAGTTACGTTCTAGCTGCGGGTCCATTTCTTATGTTACGTGTAGGCCTAGCTGAGGCGACCCCGAATCCCAAGTTTCGGCTCGATCGGTCATTTGGTGTCCGAGCAAAACCCTAATTGGTGCTGAAAATCAACTTTTTTCTATGACTTGCTACGGGGTCCTTGAATGAGCTATCGGACAGAAACGTTGGAGTCTGTCTATATGGGCCGAGACGGTCGCAATGCACCTAGTCTTGTGTCTCTGAGACATTTCTAAATGTCGCCATTTTCGTAATGGTCAAAATGAATTGAAGTCATTGCAAATGTACGAAGCTGTTTCTCGGTCCGAGAACCGTCTAGAGCCACGCAACTCACCACGCACTATCGACCTGAGGTCTAGAACAGGATTACAAAGTTTCGGAACTCTAGGTCTGGCGGTTCTTTAAAAGTTCCAACAAGGTTAACTAATGCAGGCAGTGTATGTCTCTACGCACCCCAATGGGTCCCTACTTCCAAGCTGTGTGTGTGTGTGATTTAGTTTTCCTTTGAAATTTTATGGGAAAAATTACTGATTTACAGTTCATGGGGGTTGCCTAATCACATATATGAAGTTTTGGAAAGATCTGACTTTTTTAACCCCTCGAAACAGCCCAAGAGACACCAATTATGGCACTTCCGGTTGGTACAGGAAGCTATAAGTCAACACATATCCCCACTGGGGTATGCTTTTACAGAATCCTGAGTTTTAAGTCCTTACGTTAAGAATTGACTGATTTACACAGGGTTGAATGCACTATGTCTATCAAACTGCAGGCAGGGTATGGAAAAACACTTTTAGGGTGATTTGAACCACTTCCGGTTGGTCCAGGAAGCTTAAAATCAACACAGGTAGACCTCATACTGGCCTGATGGACTGTTACCAAAGACAGGTTCATACGGCATTCATAACCCATATAGACCATATAACCCTAGAATTTAGGGGTGCAGGCAATGTATTCCTATGGGGAGACAAGTCAATGCAAACTCTTTGAAGTAAACACCTTCTTTTAACTATTAAGGGTTAATGCCACACGGTCAACATTAGGCTTGCACGGATCGGAAGGACCTTAGGAACATACCTGAGGTCGAATTGTGCTTCTCACCCTAAAGGTTCTCTCACTGTCACCCAAAAGCAAATGACGTGGTGGGGCAGGCTTAATTTTGGGCCTACTTTTCTAATGGTCGCTGTGCTTAGACCGAGCGAGCTACGGTCAAGCGGGGCATCTCGTTGAACTCGGCACGCCCTAGAGAATATGGAAATGCCATTGTAGGCTTTGTGTGTCTTTAAGCACCGCACTTTGTCACTCCATCCTTGCTGTGTGTGTTTCTGTGTGTGTGTGTGTGAGAGAGAGCTTTTCTTTGACATCTGTTGGGAGAAATGACTGACTTACAGTTTATGGGGGTTGCCTAATCACACATATGAAGTTTTGAAAAGATCTGACCTTTTTAACCCTTGGAAACTGCCACTGTGATACCATTTAAGGCACTTCCGGTTGGCACAGGAAGCTATAAATAAATATCATATCCTGATTGGGTTATGCCTTTACAGAATCCTGAGTTTTAAGTCTTTACGTTAAGAACTGAGTTATTTACGGAGGGTTTAGTGAGTGTGTGTTATTTCAGAAAATCATAGAAAATCACAGAAATCTCGCAGAGCTCCGCAGCACACTTTAAAAAGATTCGTAAGAACACCCTGCAACTGGATCTGTAACCGTTGAAAAAAAAAAACACCTATCCGTGAACATCACCAATCTGTCATTGTACGATTTCTCTTAAATGAGGATAGATAAATGGCTGGTTCTTTTTTTATTGACACCGGAGGCTCCTTGACTTTGACGTGAAGTGGAAAAATAATTTCTCTATTTTCATTTTGGAACCTTTAATCCCAGATAAATGGCCATAACTCAAAAACCGTTGAGGCCTAGACGCCATCTTGTTCGGGGCCAACTGCCCATTATGCCAAACCTACGCTCACCGAGTTTCGGCTTCGAAATATTTTCCGTTTTCGAGATAAGGCCCCGTCGTGAATCGTGATGTTTTGTCCAATAGCAATATGATTGCTTATGCCCTCTTGTGGGATATTCCATGACAGCGGCAAAATGACCAAAATCGTATTATTTTTGTAAAACGGAAACCGAATGTCCGACAAGGTTCATTTGATGACTTCCTGGTAGGTCCGGCCCTGCCGCTCGGCCCGACGCCGTCCGCGAATTTTACAAACGATTTCGGACGTCTAGTAAGGGACCGTACATTTGCAATATGGACTTTCTCACTAACCATACAGCTACTACCGAAATCTTCCCTTAAGGTATGTATGTATTGTGTGAAAGTCCAAAACGAGAGTGAATTCATTTTCACTTCATCTTCAGCCAACACTGTCTTTTTAAAAGCCTTGCTGCCCCGTGTGAGGATCGAACTCACGACCTTCAGATTATGAGACTGACGCGCTACCTACTGCGCTAACGAGACACTTCTTGCAAAAATATCCAAATTGAAGACAAAAAATATCGATACCAAACGTCAGATTTTTACAGTGATGTTGAAAACACCGTGCCAACATGTATGTATGGTCTGAAATTCGACAACCCCTGAGAAAAAAAGATTGATTTCATTCTAAAGTAATACATATCGATATGGACCTTACGATGTGGTATCCACCTTGACAAAAGTATGTATTGTATGAAAGTCCAAAACAATAGTGAATTCATTTTCACTTCATCTTCAGCCAACACTGTCTTTTTATAAGGTCTGCTGCCCCGTGTGAGGATCAAACTCACGACCTTCAGATTATGAGACTGATGCGCTACCTACTGCGCTAACAAGGCCCTTTTTGCCAAAATATCCAAAAAGAAGAAAAAAAAATATTGATACCGAACTTCAGATTTTTACAGTGATGTTGAAACCACCGTGCCAAAATGTATGTATGGTCTGAAATTCGACAACCCCTGAGAAAAAAAGATTGATTTCATTCTAAAGTAATACATATCGATATGGACCTTACGATGTGGTATCCACCTTGACAAAAGTATGTATTGTGTGAAAGTCCAAAACAACAGTGAATTCATTTTCAGCCAACACTGTCTTTTTGAAAGCTTTGCTGCCCTGTGTGAGGATCGAACTCACGACCTTCAGATTATGAGACTGACGCGCTACCTACTGCGCTAACGAGGCCCTTCTTACAAAAATATCCAAAAAGAAATTGAAAAAATATTGATACCAAACTTCAGATATTTACAGTGATGTTGAAACCACCGTGCCAAAATGTATGTATGGTCTGAAATTCGACAACCCCTGAGACAAAAAGATTGATTTCATTCTAAAGTAATACATATCGATATGGACCTTACGATGTAGTATCCACCTTGACAAAAGTATGTATTGTGTGAAAGTCCAAAACGACATTGAATTCATTTTCAGCCAACACTGTCTTTTTGAAAGCTTTGCTGCCCCGTGTGAGGATCTAACTCACGACCTTCAGATTATGAGACTGACGCGCTACCTACTGCGCTAACAAGGCCCTTCCTGCAAAAATATCCAGAATGAAGAAAAAAAATATCGATACCGAACGTCAGATTTTTACAGTGATGTTGAAACCACCGTGCCAAAATGTATGTATGGTCTGAAATTCGACAACCCCTGAGAAAAAAAGATTGATTTCATTCTAAAGTAATACATATCGATATGGACCTTACGATGTGGTATCCACCTTGACAAAAGTATGTATTGTGTGAAAGTCCAAAACGACAGTGAATTCATTTTCACTTCATCTTCAGCCAACACTGTCTTTTTAAAAGCTTTGCTGCCCCGTGTGAGGATCGAACTCACGACCTTCAGATTATGAGACTGACGCGCTACCTACTGCGCTAACGAGGCACTTCTTGCAAAAATATCCAAAAAGAAATTTAAAAAATATCGATACCAAACTTCAGATTTTTACAGTGATGTTGAAACCACCGTGCCAAAATGTATGTATGGTCTGAAATTCGACAACCCCTGAGACAAAAAGATTGATTTCATTCTAAAGTAATACATATCGATATGGACCTTACGATGTGGTATCCACCTTGACAAAAGTATGTATTGTGTGAAAGTCCAAAACGACAGTGAATTCATTTTCACTTCATCTTCAGCCAACACTGTCTTTTTAAAAGCTTTGCTGCCCCGTGTGAGGATCGAACTCACGACCTTCAGATTATGAGACTGACGCGCTACCTACTGCGCTAACGAGGCCCTTCTTGCAAAAATATCCAAAAAGAAAAAAAAAATATCGATACCGAACGTCAGATTTTTACAGTGATGTTGAAACCACCGTGCCAAAATGTATGTATGGTCTGAAATTCGACAACCCCTGAGAAAAAAGATTGATTTCATTCTAAAGTAATACATATCGATATGGACCTTACGATGTGGTATCCACCTTGAAAAAAGTATGTATTGTGTGAAAGTCCAAAACGACAGTGAATTCATTTTCACTTCATCTTCAGCCAACACTGTCTTTTTAAAAGCTTTGCTGCCCCGTGTGAGGATCGAACTCACGACCTTCAGATTATGAGACTGACGCGCTACCTACTG
The DNA here is from genome assembly GCF_034236695.1 of Oncorhynchus nerka. NCBI lineage: Eukaryota > Metazoa > Chordata > Actinopteri > Salmoniformes > Salmonidae > Oncorhynchus > Oncorhynchus nerka. The sequence continues at coordinate 724,126 of NC_088410.1, read as the reverse complement.
CGCTAACGAGGCCTTCTTGCAAAAATATCCAAAAAGAAAAAAATATCGATACCGAACGTCAGATTTTTACAGTGATGTTGAAACCACCGTGCCAAAATGTATGTATGGTCTGAAATTCGACAACCCCTGAGACAAAAAGATTGATTTCATTCTAAAGTAATACATATCGATATGGACCTTACGATGTGGTATCCACCTTGACAAAAGTATGTATTGTGTGAAAGTCCAAAACGACAGTGAATTCATTTTCACTTCATCTTCAGCCAACACTGTCTTTTTGAAAGCTTTGCTGCCCCGTGTGAGGATCGAACTCACGACCTTCAGATTATGAGACTGACGCGCTACCTACTGCGCTAACGAGGCCCTTCTTGCAAAAATATCCAAAAAGAAATTTAAAAATATTGATACCAAACTTCAGATATTTACAGTGATGTTGAAACCACCGTGCCAAAATGTATGTATGGTCTGAAATTCGACAACCCCTGAGACAAAAAGATTGATTTCATTCTAAAGTAATACATATCGATATGGACCTTACGATGTGGTATCCACCTTGACAAAAGTATGTATTGTGTGAAAGTCCAAAACGACAGTGAATTCATTTTCACTTCATCTTCAGCCAACACTGTCTTTTTAAAAGGTTTGCTGCCCCGTGTGAGGATCGAACTCACGACCTTCAGATTATGAGACTGACGCGCTACCTACTGCGCTAACGAGGCCCTTCTTGCAAAAATATCCAAAAAGAAATAAAAAAAATATCGATACCAAACTTCAGATATTTACAGTGATGTTGAAACCACCGTGCCAAAATGTATGTATGGTCTGAAATTCGACAACCCCTGAGACAAAAAGATTGATTTCATTCTAAAGTAATACATATCGATATGGACCTTACGATGTGGTATCCACCTTGACAAAAGTATGTATTGTGTGAAAGTCCAAAACGACAGTGAATTCATTTTCACTTCATCTTCAGCCAACACTGTCTTTTTAAAAGGTTTGCTGCCCCGTGTGAGGATCGAACTCACGACCTTCAGATTATGAGACTGACGCGCTACCTACTGCGCTAACGAGGCCCTTCTTGCAAAAATATCCAAATTGAAGAAAAAAAAATATCGATACCGAACGTCAGATTTTTACAGTGATGTTGAAACCACCGTGCCAAAATGTATGTATGGTCTGAAATTCGACAACCCCTGAGAAAAAAAGATTGATTTCATTCTAAAGTAATACATATCGATATGGACCTTACGATGTGGTATCCACCTTGACAAAAGTATGTATTGTGTGAAAGTCCAAAACGACAGTGAATTCATTTTCACTTCATCTTCAGCCAACACTGTCTTTTAAAAGCTTTGCTGCCCCGTGTGAGGATCGAACTCACGACCTTCAGATTATGAGACTGACGCGCTACCTACTGCGCTAACGAGGCCCTTCTTGCAAAAATATCCAAAATGAAGAAAAAAATATCGATACCAAACTTCAGATTTTTACAGTGATGTTGAAACCACCGTGCCAAAATGTATGTATGGTCTGAAATTCGACAACCCCTGAGAAAAAAGATTGATTTCATTCTAAAGTAATACATATCGATATGGACCTTACGATGTGGTATCCACCTTGACAAAAGTATGTATTGTGTGAAAGTCCAAAACGACAGTGAATTCATTTTTACTGCATCTTCAGCCAACACTGTCTTTTTGAAAGCTTTGCTGCCCCGTGTGAGGATCGAACTCACGACCTTCAGATTATGAGACTGACGCGCTACCTACTGCGCTAACGAGGCCCTTCTTGCAAAAATATCCAAAATGAAGAAAAAAATATCGATACCAAACGTCAGATTTTTACAGTGATGTTGAAACCACCGTGCCAAAATGTATGTATGGTCTGAAATTCGACAACCCCTGAGACAAAAAGATTGATTTCATTCTAAAGTAATACATATCGATATGGACCTTACGATGTGGTATCCACCTTGACAAAAGTATGTATTGTGTGAAAGTCCAAAACGACAGTGAATTCATTTTCACTTCATCTTCAGCCAACACTGTCTTTTTAAAAGCTTTGCTGCCCCGTGTGAGGATCGAACTCACGACCTTCAGATTATGAGACTGACGCGCTACCTACTGCGCTAACGAGGCCCTTCTTGCAAAAATATCCAAAATGAAGAAAAAAATATCGATACCGAAACTTCAGATTTTTACAGTGATGTTGAAACCACCGTGCCAAAATGTATGTATGGTCTGAAATTCGACAACCCCTGAGAAAAAAGATTGATTTCATTCTAAAGTAATACATATCGATATGGACCTTACGATGTGGTATCCACCTTGACAAAAGTATGTGTATTGTGTGAAAGTCCAAAACGACAGTGAATTCATTTTCACTTCATCTTCAGCCAACACTGTCTTTTTAAAAGCTTTGCTGCCCCGTGTGAGGATCGAACTCACGACCTTCAGATTATGAGACTGACGCGCTACCTACTGCGCTAACGAGGCCCTTCTTGCAAAAATATCCAAAAAGAAAAAAAAATATCGATACCAAACGTCAGATTTTTACAGTGATGTTGAAACCACCGTGCCAAAATGTATGTATGGTCTGAAATTCGACAACCCCTGAGACAAAAAGATTGATTTCATTCTAAAGTAATACATATCGATATGGACCTTACGATGTGGTATCCACCTTGACAAAAGTATGTATTGTGTGAAAGTCCAAAACGACAGTGAATTCATTTTCACTTCATCTTCAGCCAACACTGTCTTTTTAAAAGCTTTGCTGCCCCGTGTGAGGATCGAACTCACGACCTTCAGATTATGAGACTGACGCGCTACCTACTGCGCTAACGAGGCCCTTCTTGCAAAAATATCCAAAAAGAAATTTAAAAAATATCGATACCAAACGTCAGATTTTTACAGTGATGTTGAAACCACCGTGCCAAAATGTATGTATGGTCTGAAATTCGACAACCCCTGAGACAAAAAGATTGATTTCATTCTAAAGTAATACATATCGATATGGACCTTACGATGTGGTATCCACCTTGACAAAAGTATGTATTGTGTGAAAGTCCAAAACGACAGTGAATTCATTTTCACTTCATCTTCAGCCAACACTGTCTTTTTAAAAGCTTTGCTGCCCCGTGTGAGGATCGAACTCACGACCTTCAGATTATGAGACTGACGCGCTACCTACTGCGCTAACGAGGCCCTTCTTGCAAAAATTTCCAAAAAGAAGAAAAGAAAATATTGATACCTAACTTCAGATTTTTACAGTGATGTTGAAACCACCGTGCCAAAATGTATGTATGGTCTGAAATTCGACAACCCTGAGACAAAAAGATTGATTTCATTCGAAAGTAATACATATCGATATGGACCTTACGATGTGGTATCCACCTTGACAAAAGTATGTATTGTGTGAAAGTCCAAAACGACAGTGAATTCATTTTCACTTCATCTTCAGCCAACACTGTCTTTTTGAAAGCTTTGCTGCCCCGTGTGAGGATCGAACTCACGACCTTCAGATTATGAGACTGACGCGCTACCTACTGCGCTAACGAGGCCCTTCTTGCAAAAATATCCAAAATGAAGAAAAAAAAATATCGATACCAACCTCAGATTTTTACAGTGATGTTGAAACCACCGTGCCAAAATGTATGTATGGTCTGAAATTCGACAACCCCTGAGACAAAAAGATTGATTTCATTCTAAAGTAATACATATCGATATGGACCTTACGATGTGGTATCCACCTTGACAAAAGTATGTATTGTGTGAAAGTCCAAAACGACAGTGAATTCATTTTCACTTCATCTTCAGCCAACACTGTCTTTTTAAAGCTTTGCTGCCCCGTGTGAGGATCGAACTCACGACCTTCAGATTATGAGACTGACGCGCTACCTACTGCGCTAACGAGGCCCTTCTTGCAAAAATATCCAAAAAGAAATTTAAAAAATACCGATACCAAACTTCAGATTTTTACAGTGATGTTGAAACCACTGTGCCAAAATGTATGTATGGTCTGAAATTCGACAACCCCTGAGACAAAAAAGATTGATTTCATTCTAAAGTAATACATATCGATATGGACCTTACGATGTGGTATCCACCTTGACAAAAGTATGTATTGTGTGAAAGTCCAAAACGACAGTGAATTCATTTTCACTTCATCTTCAGCCAACACTGTCTTTTTAAAGCTTTGCTGCCCCGTGTGAGGATCGAACTCACGACCTTCAGATTATGAGACTGACGCGCTACCTACTGCGCTAACGAGGCCCTTCTTTCAAAAATATCCAAAATGAAGAAAAAAAATATCGATACCGAACGTCAGATTTTTACAGTGATGTTGAAACCACCGTGCCAAAATGTATGTATGGTCTGAAATTCGACAACCCCTGAGAAAAAAGATTGATTTCATTCTAAAGTAATACATATCGATATGGACCTTACGATGTGGTATCCACCTTGACAAAAGTATGTATTGTGTGAAAGTCCAAAACGACAGTGAATTCATTTTCACTTCATCTTCAGCCAACACTGTCTTTTTAAAAGCTTTGCTGCCCCGTGTGAGGATCGAACTCACGACCTTCAGATTATGAGACTGACGCGCTACCTACTGCGCTAACGAGGCCCTTCTTGCAAAAATATCCAAAATGAAGAAAAAAAATATCGATACCGAACTTCAGATTTTTACAGTGATGTTGAAACCACCGTGCCAAAATGTATGTATGGTCTGAAATTCGACAACCCCTGAGACAAAAAGATTGATTTCATTCTAAAGTAATACATATCGATATGGACCTTACGATGTGGTATCCACCTTGACAAAAGTATGTATTGTGTGAAAGTCCAAAACGACAGTGAATTCATTTTCACTTCATCTTCAGCCAACACTGTCTTTTTAAAAGCTTTGCTGCCCCGTGTGAGGATCGAACTCACGACCTTCAGATTATGAGACTGACGCGCTACCTACTGCGCTAACGAGGCCCTTCTTGCAAAAATATCCAAAAAGAAAAAAAATATCGATACCAAACTCAGATTTTTACAGTGATGTTGAAACCACCGTGCCAAAATGTATGTATGGTCTGAAATTCGACAACCCCTGAGAAAAAAAGATTGATTTCATTCTAAAGTAATACATATCGATATGGACCTTACGATGTGGTATCCACCTTGACAAAAGTATGTATTGTGTGAAAGTCCAAAACGACAGTGAATTCATTTTCAGCTTCAGCAACACTGTCTTTTTGAAAGCTTTGCTGCCCCGTGTGAGGATCGAACTCACGACCTTCAGATTATGAGACTGACGCGCTACCTACTGCGCTAACGAGGCCCTTCTTGCAAAAATATCCAAAAAGAAGAAAAAAAAATATTGATACCGAACTTCAGATTTTTACAGTGATGTTGAAACCACCGTGCCAAAATGTATGTATGGTCTGAAATTCGACAACCCCTGAGACAAAAAGATTGATTTCATTCTAAAGTAATACATATCGATATGGACCTTACGATGTGGTATCCACCTTGACAAAAGTATGTATTGTGTGAAAGTCCAAAACGACAGTGAATTCATTTTCACTTCATCTTCAGCCAACACTGTCTTTTTAAAAGCTTTGCTGCCCCGTGTGAGGATCGAACTCACGACCTTCAGATTATGAGACTGACGCGCTACCTACTGCGCTAACGAGGCCTTCTTGCAAAAATATCCAAAAAGAAGAAAAAAAATATCGATACCAAACGTCAGATTTTTACAGTGATGTTGAAACCACCGTGCCAAAATGTATGTATGGTCTGAAATTCGACAACCCCTGAGAAAAAAGATTGATTTCATTCTAAAGTAATACATATCGATATGGACCTTACGATGTGGTATCCACCTTGACAAAAGTATGTATTGTGTGAAAGTCCAAAACGACAGTGAATTCATTTTCACTTCATCTTCAGCCAACACTGTCTTTTTAAAAGGTTTGCTGCCCCGTGTGAGGATCGAACTCACGACCTTCAGATTATGAGACTGACGCGCTACCTACTGCGCTAACGAGGCACTTCTTGCAAAAATATCCAAATTGAAGAAAAAAATATCGATACCGAACGTCAGATTTTTACAGTGATGTTGAAACCACCGTGCCAAAATGTATGTATGGTCTGAAATTCGACAACCCCTGAGACAAAAAGATTGATTTCATTCTAAAGTAATACATATCGATATGGACCTTACGATGTGGTATCCACCTTGACAAAAGTATGTATTGTGTGAAAGTCCAAAACGACAGTGAATTCATTTTCACTTCATCTTCAGCCAACACTGTCTTTTTAAAAGCTTTGCTGCCCCGTGTGAGGATCGAACTCACGACCTTCAGATTATGAGACTGACGCGCTACCTACTGCGCTAACGAGGCCCTTCTTGCAAAAATATCCAAAAAGAAGAAAAAAATATCGATACCGAACGTCAGATTTTTACAGTGATGTTGAAACCACCGTGCCAAAATGTATGTATGGTCTGAAATTCGACAACCCCTGAGAAAAAAGATTGATTTCATTCTAAAGTAATACATATCGATATGGACCTTACGATGTGGTATCCACCTTGACAAAAGTATGTATTGTGTGAAAGTCCAAAACGACAGTGAATTCATTTTCACTTCATCTTCAGCCAACACTGTCTTTTTAAAAGGTTTGCTGCCCCGTGTGAGGATCGAACTCACGACCTTCAGATTATGAGACTGACGCGCTACCTACTGCGCTAACGAGGCCCTTCTTGCAAAAATATCCAAAAAGAAGAAAAAAATATCGATACCAAACTTCAGATTTTTACAGTGATGTTGAAACCACCGTGCCAAAATGTATGTATGGTCTGAAATTCGACAACCCCTGAGAAAAAAGATTGATTTCATTCTAAAGTAATACATATCGATATGGACCTTACGATGTGGTATCCACCTTGACAAAAGTATGTATTGTGTGAAAGTCCAAAACGACAGTGAATTCATTTTCACTTCATCTTCAGCCAACACTGTCTTTTTAAAAGCTTTGCTGCCCCGTGTGAGGATCGAACTCACGACCTTCAGATTATGAGACTGACGCGCTACCTACTGCGCTAACGAGGCCCTTCTTGCAAAAATATCCAAAATGAAAGAAAAAAATATCGATACCGAACGTCAGATTTTTACAGTGATGTTGAAACCACCGTGCCAAAATGTATGTATGGTCTGAAATTCGACAACCCCTGAGACAAAAAGATTGATTTCATTCTAAAGTAATACATATCGATATGGACCTTACGATGTGGTATCCACCTTGACAAAAGTATGTATTGTGTGAAAGTCCAAAACGACAGTGAATTCATTTTCACTTCATCTTCAGCCAACACTGTCTTTTTGAAAGCTTTGCTGCCCCGTGTGAGGATCGAACTCACGACCTTCAGATTATGAGACTGACGCGCTACCTACTGCGCTAACGAGGCCCTTCTTGCAAAAATATCCAAAAAGAAATTTAAAAAATATTGATACCAAACTTCAGATATTTACAGTGATGTTGAAACCACCGTGCCAAAATGTATGTATGGTCTGAAATTCGACAACCCCTGAGACAAAAAGATTGATTTCATTCTAAAGTAATACATATCGATATGGACCTTACGATGTGGTATCCACCTTGACAAAAGTATGTATTGTGTGAAAGTCCAAAACGACAGTGAATTCATTTTCACTTCATCTTCAGCCAACACTGTCTTTTTAAAAGCTTTGCTGCCCCGTGTGAGGATCGAACTCACGACCTTCAGATTATGAGACTGACGCGCTACCTACTGCGCTAACGAGGCCCTTCTTGCAAAAATATCCAAAAAGAAATTTAAAAAATATTGATACAACTTCAGATTTTTACAGTGATGTTGAAACCACCGTGCCAAAATGTATGTATGGTCTGAAATTCGACAACCCCTGAGACAAAAAGATTGATTTCATTCTAAAGTAATACATATCGATATGGACCTTACGATGTGGTATCCACCTTGACAAAAGTATGTATTGTGTGAAAGTCCAAAACGACAGTGAATTCATTTTCACTTCATCTTCAGCCAACACTGTCTTTTTAAAAGCTTTGCTGCCCCGTGTGAGGATCGAACTCACGACCTTCAGATTATGAGACTGACGCGCTACCTACTGCGCTAACGAGGCCCTTCTTGCAAAATTATCCAAAATGAAGAAAAAAATATCGATACCAAACTTCAGATTTTTACAGTGATGTTGAAACCACCGTGCCAAAATGTATGTATGGTCTGAAATTCGACAACCCCTGAGACAAAAAGATTGATTTCATTCTAAAGTAATACATATCGATATGGACCTTACGATGTAGTATCCACCTTGACAAAAGTATGTATTGTGTGAAAGTCCAAAACGACAGTGAATTCATTTTCACTTCATCTTCAGCCAACACTGTCTTTTTAAAAGGTTTGCTGCCCCGTGTGAGGATCGAACTCACGACCTTCAGATTATGAGACTGACGCGCTACCTACTGCGCTAACGAGGCCCTTCTTGCAAAAATATCCAAAATGAAGAAAAAAAAATATCGATACCGAACGTCAGATTTTTACAGTGATGTTGAAACCACCGTGCCAAAATGTATGTATGGTCTGAAATTCGACAACCCCTGAGAAAAAAGATTGATTTCATTCTAAAGTAATACATATCGATATGGACCTTACGATGTGGTATCCACCTTGACAAAAGTATGTATTGTGTGAAAGTCCAAAACGACAGTGAATTCATTTTCACTTCATCTTCAGCCAACACTGTCTTTTTAAAAGGTTTGCTGCCCCGTGTGAGGATCGAACTCACGACCTTCAGATTATGAGACTGACGCGCTACCTACTGCGCTAACGAGGCCCTTCTTGCAAAAATATCCAAAAAGAAATTTAAAAAATATTGATACCAAACTTCAGATATTTACAGTGATGTTGAAACCACCGTGCCAAAATGTATGTATGGTCTGAAATTCGACAACCCCTGAGACAAAAAAGATTGATTTCATTCTAAAGTAATACATATCGATATGGACCTTACGATGTGGTATCCACCTTGACAAAAGTATGTATTGTGTGAAAGTCCAAAACGACAGTGAATTCATTTTCACTTCATCTTCAGCCAACACTGTCTTTTTAAAAGCTTTGCTGCCCCGTGTGAGGATCGAACTCACGACCTTCAGATTATGAGACTGACGCGCTACCTACTGCGCTAACGAGGCCCTTCTTGCAAAAATATCCAAAAAGAAGAAAAAAAATATCGATACCAAACTTCAGATTTTTACAGTGATGTTGAAACCACCGTGCCAAAATGTATGTATGGTCTGAAATTCGACAACCCCTGAGACAAAAATTTGATTTCATTCTAAAGTAATACATATCGATATGGACCTTACGATGTGGTATCCACCTTGACAAAAGTATGTATTGTGTGAAAGTCCAAAACGACAGTGAATTCATTTTCACTTCATCTTCAGCCAACACTGTCTTTTTAAAAGCTTTGCTGCCCCGTGTGAGGATCGAACTCACGACCTTCAGATTATGAGACTGACGCGCTACCTACTGCGCTAACGAGGCCCTTCTTGCAAAAATATCCAAAATGAAGAAAAAAAATATCGATACCGAACGTCAGATTTTTACAGTGATGTTGAAACCACCGTGCCAAAATGTATGTATGGTCTGAAATTCGACAACCCCTGAGACAAAAAGATTGATTTCATTCTAAAGTAATACATATCGATATGGACCTTACGATGTGGTATCCACCTTGACAAAAGTATGTATTGTGTGAAAGTCCAAAACGACAGTGAATTCATTTTCACTTCATCTTCAGCCAACACTGTCTTTTTAAAAGGTTTGCTGCCCCGTGTGAGGATCGAACTCACGACCTTCAGATTATGAGACTGACGCGCTACCTACTGCGCTAACGAGGCCCTTCTTGCAAAAATATCCAAAAAGAAAAAAAAATATTGATACCAAACTTCAGATTTTTACAGTGATGTTGAAACCACCGTGCCAAAATGTATGTATGGTCTGAAATTCGACAACCCCTGAGACAAAAAGATTGATTTCATTCTAAAGTAATACATATCGATATGGACCTTACGATGTGGTATCCACCTTGACAAAAGTATGTATTGTGTGAAAGTCCAAAACGACAGTGAATTCATTTTCACTTCATCTTCAGCCAACACTGTCTTTTTAAAAGCTTTGCTGCCCCGTGTGAGGATCGAACTCACGACCTTCAGATTATGAGACTGACGCGCTACCTACTGCGCTAACGAGGCACTTCTTGCAAAAATATCCAAAATGAAGAAAAAAAATATCGATACCGAACGTCAGATTTTTACAGTGATGTTGAAACCACCGTGCCAAAATGTATGTATGGTCTGAAATTCGACAACCCCTGAGAAAAAAAGATTGATTTCATTCTAAAGTAATACATATCGATATGGACCTTACGATGTGGTATCCACCTTGACAAAAGTATGTATTGTGTGAAAGTCCAAAACGACAGTGAATTCATTTTCACTTCATCTTCAGCCAACACTGTCTTTTTAAAAGCTTTGCTGCCCCGTGTGAGGATCGAACTCACGACCTTCAGATTATGAGACTGACGCGCTACCTACTGCGCTAACGAGGCCCTTCTTGCAAAAATATCCAAAAAGAAATTTAAAAAATATTGATACCAAACTTCAGATTTTTACAGTGATGTTGAAACCACCGTGCCAAAATGTATGTATGGTCTGAAATTCGACAACCCCTGAGACAAAAAGATTGATTTCATTCTAAAGTAATACATATCGATATGGACCTTACGATGTGGTATCCACCTTGACAAAAGTATGTATTGTGTGAAAGTCCAAAACGACAGTGAATTCATTTTCACTTCATCTTCAGCCAACACTGTCTTTTTAAAAGCTTTGCTGCCCCGTGTGAGGATCGAACTCACGACCTTCAGATTATGAGACTGACGCGCTACCTACTGCGCTAACGAGGCCCTTCTTGCAAAAATATCCAAAAAGAAATTTAAAAATATCGATACCAAACTTCAGATTTTTACAGTGATGTTGAAACCACCGTGCCAAAATGTATGTATGGTCTGAAATTCGACAACCCCTGAGACAAAAAGATTGATTTCATTCTAAAGTAATACATATCGATATGGACCTTACGATGTAGTATCCACCTTGACAAAAGTATGTATTGTGTGAAAGTCCAAAACGACAGTGAATTCATTTTCACTTCATCTTCAGCCAACACTGTCTTTTTAAAGCTTTGCTGCCCCGTGTGAGGATCGAACTCACGACCTTCAGATTATGAGACTGACGCGCTACCTACTGCGCTAACGAGGCCCTTCTTGCAAAAATATCCAAAAAGAAAAAAAAATATCGATACCAAACTTCAGATTTTTACAGTGATGTTGAAACCACCGTGCCAAAATGTATGTATGGTCTGAAATTCGACAACCCCTGAGACAAAAAAGATTGATTTCATTCTAAAGTAATACATATCGATATGGACCTTACGATGTGGTATCCACCTTGACAAAAGTATGTATTGTGTGAAAGTCCAAAACGACAGTGAATTCATTTTCACTTCATCTTCAGCCAACACTGTCTTTTTAAAGCTTTGCTGCCCCGTGTGAGGATCGAACTCACGACCTTCAGATTATGAGACTGACGCGCTACCTACTGCGCTAACGAGGCCCTTCTTGCAAAAATATCCAAAAAGAAATTTAAAAAATATCGATACCAAACTTCAGATTTTTACAGTGATGTTGAAACCACCGTGCCAAAATGTATGTATGGTCTGAAATTCGACAACCCCTGAGAAAAAAAGATTGATTTCATTCTAAAGTAATACATATCGATATGGACCTTACGATGTGGTATCCACCTTGACAAAAGTATGTATTGTGTGAAAGTCCAAAACGACAGTGAATTCATTTTCACTTCATCTTCAGCCAACACTGTCTTTTTGAAAGCTTTGCTGCCCCGTGTGAGGATCGAACTCACGACCTTCAGATTATGAGACTGACGCGCTACCTACTGCGCTAACGAGGCCCTTCTTGCAAAAATATCCAAAAAGAAATTTAAAAAATATTGATACCAAACTTCAGATATTTACAGTGATGTTGAAACCACCGTGCCAAAATGTATGTATGGTCTGAAATTCGACAACCCCTGAGACAAAAAGATTGATTTCATTCTAAAGTAATACATATCGATATGGACCTTACGATGTGGTATCCACCTTGACAAAAGTATGTATTGTGTGAAAGTCCAAAACGACAGTGAATTCATTTTCAGCCAACACTGTCTTTTTGAAAGCTTTGCTGCCCCGTGTGAGGATCGAACTCACGACCTTCAGATTATGAGACTGACGCGCTACCTACTGCGCTAACGAGGCCCTTCTTGCAAAAATATCCAAAAAGAAATTTAAAAAATATTGATACCAAACTTCAGATTTTTACAGTGATGTTGAAACCACCGTGCCAAAATGTATGTATGGTCTGAAATTCGACAACCCCTGAGAAAAAAAGATTGATTTCATTCTAAAGTAATACATATCGATATGGACCTTACGATGTGGTATCCACCTTGACAAAAGTATGTATTGTGTGAAAGTCCAAAACGACAGTGAATTCATTTTCACTTCATCTTCAGCCAACACTGTCTTTTTAAAAGCTTTGCTGCCCCGTGTGAGGATCGAACTCACGACCTTCAGATTATGAGACTGACGCGCTACCTACTGCGCTAACGAGGCCCTTCTTGCGAAAATATCCAAAAAGGAAAAAAAAATATTGATACCGAACTTCAGATTTTTACAGTGATGTTGAAACCACCGTGCCAAAATGTATGTATGGTCTGAAATTCGACAACCCCTGAGAAAAAAAGATTGATTTCATTCTAAAGTAATACATATCGATATGGACCTTACGATGTAGTATCCACCTTGACAAAAGTATGTATTGTGTGAAAGTCCAAAACGACAGTGAATTCATTTTCACTTCATCTTCAGCCAACACTGTCTTTTTAAAGCTTTGCTGCCCCGTGTGAGGATCGAACTCACGACCTTCAGATTATGAGACTGACGCGCTACCTACTGCGCTAACGAGGCCCTTCTTGCAAAAATATCCAAAAAGAAATTTAAAAAATATCGATACCAAACTTCAGATTTTTACAGTGATGTTGAAACCACCGTGCCAAAATGTATGTATGGTCTGAAATTCGACAACCCCTGAGACAAAAAGATTGATTTCATTCTAAAGTAATACATATCGATATGGACCTTACGATGTGGTATCCACCTTGACAAAAGTATGTATTGTGTGAAAGTCCAAAACGACAGTGAATTCATTTTCACTTCATCTTCAGCCAACACTGTCTTTTTAAAAGGTTTGCTGCCCCGTGTGAGGATCGAACTCACGACCTTCAGATTATGAGACTGACGCGCTACCTACTGCGCTAACGAGGCCCTTCTTGCAAAAATATCCAAAATGAAGAAAAAAATATCGATACCGAACGTCAGATTTTTACAGTGATGTTGAAACCACCGTGCCAAAATGTATGTATGGTCTGAAATTCGACAACCCCTGAGACAAAAAGATTGATTTCATTCTAAAGTAATACATATCGATATGGACCTTACGATGTGGTATCCACCTTGACAAAAGTATGTATTGTGTGAAAGTCCAAAACGACAGTGAATTCATTTTCACTTCATCTTCAGCCAACACTGTCTTTTTAAAAAGCTTTGCTGCCCCGTGTGAGGATCGAACTCACGACCTTCAGATTATGAGACTGACGCGCTACCTACTGCGCTAACGAGGCCCTTCTTGCAAAAATATCCAAAAGAAATTTAAAAATATTGATACCAACGTCAGATTTTTACAGTGATGTTGAAACCACTGTGCCAAAATGTATGTATGGTCTGAAATTCGACAACCCCTGAGACAAAAAGATTGATTTCATTCTAAAGTAATACATATCGATATGGACCTTACGATGTAGTATCCACCTTGACAAAAGTATGTATTGTGTGAAAGTCCAAAACGACAGTGAATTCATTTTCACTTCATCTTCAGCCAACACTGTCTTTTTAAAGCTTTGCTGCCCCGTGTGAGGATCGAACTCACGACCTTCAGATTATGAGACTGACGCGCTACCTACTGCGCTAACGAGGCCCTTCTTGCAAAAATATCCAAAAAGAAAAAAAAATATTGATACCAAACTTCAGATTTTACAGTGATGTTGAAACCACCGTGCCAAAATGTATGTATGGTCTGAAATTCGACAACCCCTGAGAAAAAAGATTGATTTCATTCTAAAGTAATACATATCGATATGGACCTTACGATGTGGTATCCACCTTGACAAAAGTATGTATTGTGTGAAAGTCCAAAACGACAGTGAATTCATTTTCACTTCATCTTCAGCCAACACTGTCTTTTTAAAGCTTTGCTGCCCCGTGTGAGGATCGAACTCACGACCTTCAGATTATGAGACTGATTATGAGACTGAAAAATATCGCTATACCTACTGCGCTAACTGAGGCCCTTCTTGCAAAAATATCCAAAAAAAAAAAAATATCGATACCAATACCGAACTTCAGATTTTTACAGTGATGTTGAAACCACCGTGCCAAAATGTATGTATGGTCTGAAATTCGACAACCCCTGAGAAAAAAAGATTGATTTCATTCTAAAGTAATACATATCGATATGGACCTTACGATGTGGTATCCACCTTGACAAAAGTATGTATTGTGTGAAAGTCCAAAACAACAGTGAATTCATTTTCACTTCATCTTCAGCTAACACTGTGTTTTTAACAGCTTTGCTGCACCCGTGTGAGGATCGAACTCACGACCTTCAGATTATGAGACTGACGCACTACCTACTGCGCTAACGAGGCCCTTCTTGCAAAAATATCCAAAAAAGAAAAAAAAAATATTGATACCAACTTCAGATTTTTACAGTGATGTTGAAACCACCGTGCCAAAATGTATGTATGGTCTGAAATTCGACAACCCCTGAGAAAAAAATTGATTTCATTCTAAAGTAATACATATCGATATGGACCTTACGATGTGTATCCACCTTGACAAAAGTATGTATTGTGTGAAAGTCCAAAACGACAGTGAATTCATTTTCACTTCATCTTCAGCCAACACTGTCTTTTTAAAAGCTTTGCTGCCCCGTGCCCAGATTATGAGACTGACGGATACCTACTGCGCTAACTTCTTGCAAAAATATCCAAAATGAAGGCCTTCAGATTTTTACAGTGATGTTGAAACCAAATGTATGTGCCAAAATGTATGTATGGTCTGAAATTCGACAACCCTACTGCCAAAAAGCTTTGAGGCCCTTCATTCTAAAGTAATAAAAATATCGAAAAAAAATATGATACCAACGTCAGATTTTTACAGTGATGTTGAAACCACCGTGCAAAATGTATGTATGGTCTGAAATGTGAGAAAAAAGATTGATTTCATTCTAAAAGTAATACATATCGATATGGACCTTACGATGTGGTATCCACCTTGACAAAAGTATGTATTGTGTGAAAGTCCAAAACAACAGTGAATCATTTCTTCAGCCAACACTGTCTTTTTAAAGCTTTGCTGCCCCGTGTGAGGATCGAACTCACGACCTTCAGATTATGAGACTGACGCGCTACCTACTGCGCTAACGAGGCCCTTCTTGCAAAAATATCCAAAAAAGAAAAAAATATCGATACCAAACTCAGATTTTTACAGTGATGTTGAAACCACCGTGCCAAAATGTATGTATGGTCTGAAATTCGACAACCCCTGAGAAAAAAGATTGATTTCATTCTAAAGTAATACATATCGATATGGACCTTACGATGTGGTATCCACCTTGACAAAAGTATGTATTGTGTGAAAGTCCAAAACGACAGTGAATTCATTTTCACTTCATCTTCAGCCAACACTGTCTTTTTAAAAGGTTTGCTGCCCCGTGTGAGGATCGAACTCACGACCTTCAGATTATGAGACTGACGCGCTACCTACTGCGCTAACGAGGCCCTTCTTGCAAAAATATAAAAAAATATATATATAAATATCGATACCGAACTTCAGATTTTTACAGTGATGTTGAAACCACCGTGCCAAAATGTATGTATGGTCTGAAATTCGACAACCCCTGAGAAAAAAAGATTGATTTCATTCTAAAGTAATACATATCGATATGGACCTTACGATGTGGTATCCACCTTGACAAAAGTATGTATTGTGTGAAAGTCCAAAACGACAGTGAATTCATTTTCACTTCATCTTCAGCCAACACTGTCTTTTTAAAAGCTTTGCTGCCCCGTGTGAGGATCGAACTCACGACCTTCAGATTATGAGACTGACGCGCTACCTACTGCGCTAACGAGGCCCTTCTTGCAAAAATATCCAAAATGAAGAAAAAAAATATCGATACCGAACGTCAGATTTTTACAGTGATGTTGAAACCACCGTGCCAAAATGTATGTATGGTCTGAAATTCGACAACCCCTGAGACAAAAAGATTGATTTCATTCTAAAGTAATACATATCGATATGGACCTTACGATGTGGTATCCACCTTGACAAAAGTATGTATTGTGTGAAAGTCCAAAACGACAGTGAATTCATTTTCACTTCATCTTCAGCCAACACTGTCTTTTTGAAAGCTTTGCTGCCCCGTGTGAGGATCGAACTCACGACCTTCAGATTATGAGACTGACGCGCTACCTACTGCGCTAACGAGGCCCTTCTTGCAAAAATATCCAAAATGAAGAAAAAAATATCGATACCAACTTCAGATTTTTACAGTGATGTTGAAACCACCGTGCCAAAATGTATGTATGGTCTGAAATTCGACAACCCCTGAGACAAAAAGATTGATTTCATTCTAAAGTAATACATATCGATATGGACCTTACGATGTGGTATCCACCTTGACAAAAGTATGTATTGTGTGAAAGTCCAAAACGACAGTGAATTCATTTTCACTTCATCTTCAGCCAACACTGTCTTTTTAAAGGTTTGCTGCCCCGTGTGAGGATCGAACTCACGACCTTCAGATTATGAGACTGACGCGCTACCTACTGCGCTAACGAGGCCCTTCTTGCAAAAATATCCAAAATGAAGAAAAAAAAATATCGATACCAAACGTCAGATTTTTACAGTGATGTTGAAACCACCGTGCCAAAATGTATGTATGGTCTGAAATTCGACAACCCCTGAGACAAAAAGATTGATTTCATTCTAAAGTAATACATATCGATATGGACCTTACGATGTGGTATCCACCTTGACAAAAGTATGTATTGTGTGAAAGTCCAAAACGACAGTGAATTCATTTTCACTTCATCTTCAGCCAACACTGTCTTTTTGAAAGCTTTGCTGCCCCGTGTGAGGATCGAACTCACGACCTTCAGATTATGAGACTGACGCGCTACCTACTGCGCTAACGAGGCCCTTCTTGCAAAAATATCCAAAATGAAGGAAAAAAATATCGATACCGAACGTCAGATTTTTACAGTGATGTTGAAACCACCGTGCCAAAATGTATGTATGGTCTGAAATTCGACAACCCCTGAGACAAAAAGATTGATTTCATTCTAAAGTAATACATATCGATATGGACCTTACGATGTGGTATCCACCTTGACAAAAGTATGTATTGTGTGAAAGTCCAAAACGACAGTGAATTCATTTTCACTTCATCTTCAGCCAACACTGTCTTTTTAAAGCTTTGCTGCCCCGTGTGAGGATCGAACTCACGACCTTCAGATTATGAGACTGACGCGCTACCTACTGCGCTAACGAGGCCCTTCTTGCAAAAATATCCAAAAAGAAATTTAAAAAATATCGATACCAAACTTCAGATTTTTACAGTGATGTTGAAACCACCGTGCCAAAATGTATGTATGGTCTGAAATTCGACAACCCCTGAGACAAAAAGATTGATTTCATTCTAAAGTAATACATATCGATATGGACCTTACGATGTGGTATCCACCTTGACAAAAGTATGTATTGTGTGAAAGTCCAAAACGACAGTGAATTCATTTTCACTTCATCTTCAGCCAACACTGTCTTTTTAAAAGCTTTGCTGCCCCGTGTGAGGATCGAACTCACGACCTTCAGATTATGAGACTGACGCGCTACCTACTGCGCTAACGAGGCCCTTCTTGCAAAAATATCCAAAAAGAAATTTAAAAAATATTGATACCAAACTTCAGATTTTTACAGTGATGTTGAAACCACCGTGCCAAAATGTATGTATGGTCTGAAATTCGACAACCCCTGAGACAAAAAGATTGATTTCATTCTAAAGTAATACATATCGATATGGACCTTACGATGTAGTATCCACCTTGACAAAAGTATGTATTGTGTGAAAGTCCAAAACGACAGTGAATTCATTTTCACTTCATCTTCAGCCAACACTGTCTTTTTAAAGGTTTGCTGCCCCGTGTGAGGATCGAACTCACGACCTTCAGATTATGAGACTGACGCGCTACCTACTGCGCTAACGAGGCCCTTCTTGCAAAAATACCCAAAAAGGAAAAAAAAAATATCGATACCGAACTTCAGATTTTTACAGTGATGTTGAAACCACCGTGCCAAAATGTATGTATGGTCTGAAATTCGACAACCCCTGAGAAAAAAGATTGATTTCATTCTAAAGTAATACATATCGATATGGACCTTACGATGTGGTATCCACCTTGACAAAAGTATGTATTGTGTGAAAGTCCAAAACGACAGTGAATTCATTTTCACTTCATCTTCAGCCAACACTGTCTTTTTAAAAGGTTTGCTGCCCCGTGTGAGGATCGAACTCACGACCTTCAGATTATGAGACTGATGCGCTGCCTACTGCGCTAACGAGGCCATTTTTGCAAAAATATCCAAAAAGAACTTCAGATTTTTACAGTGACGTTGAAACCACCGTGCCAAAATGTATGTATGGTCTGAAATTCGACAACCCCTGAGAAAAAAAGATTGATTTCATTCTAAAGTAATACATATCGATATGGACCTTACGATGTAGTATCCACCTTGACAAAAGTATGTATTGTGTGAAAGTCCAAAACGACAGTGAATTCATTTTCAACCAACACTGTTTTTTTTAAAGCTTTGCTGCCCCGTGTGAGGATCGAACTCACGACCTTTAGATTATGAGACTGACGGGGTACCTACTGCGCTAACAAGGCCCTTCCTGCAAAAATATCCAAAATGAAGAAAAAAATATCGATACCGAACGTCAGATTTTTACAGTGATGTTGAAACCACCGTGCCAAAATGTATGTATGGTCTGAAATTCGACAACCCCTGAGACAAAAAGATTGATTTCATTCTAAAGTAATACATATCGATATGGACCTTACGATGTGGTATCCACCTTGACAAAAGTATGTATTGTGTGAAAGTCCAAAACGACAGTGAATTCATTTTCACTTCATCTTCAGCCAACACTGTCTTTTTAAAAGGTTTGCTGCCCCGTGTGAGGATCGAACTCACGACCTTCAGATTATGAGACTGACGCGCTACCTACTGCGCTAACGAGGCCCTTCTTGCAAAAATATCCAAAAAGAAATTTAAAAATATTGATACCAAACTTCAGATATTTACAGTGATGTTGAAACCACCGTGCCAAAATGTATGTATGGTCTGAAATTCGACAACCCCTGAGACAAAAAGATTGATTTCATTCTAAAGTAATACATATCGATATGGACCTTACGATGTGGTATCCACCTTGACAAAAGTATGTATTGTGTGAAAGTCCAAAACGACAGTGAATTCATTTTCACTTCATCTTCAGCCAACACTGTCTTTTTAAAGCTTTGCTGCCCCGTGTGAGGATCGAACTCACGACCTTCAGATTATGAGACTGACGCGCTACCTACTGCGCTAACGAGGCCCTTCTTGCAAAATATCCAAAAAGAAATTTAAAAATATTGATACCAAACTTCAGATTTTTACAGTGATGTTGAAACCACCGTGCCAAAATGTATGTATGGTCTGAAATTCGACAACCCCTGAGACAAAAAGATTGATTTCATTCTAAAGTAATACATATCGATATGGACCTTACGATGTGGTATCCACCTTGACAAAAGTATGTATTGTGTGAAAGTCCAAAACGACAGTGAATTCATTTTCACTTCATCTTCAGCCAACACTGTCTTTTTAAAAGGTTTGCTGCCCCGTGTGAGGATCGAACTCACGACCTTCAGATTATGAGACTGACGCGCTACCTACTGCGCTAACGAGGCCCTTCTTGCAAAAATATCCAAAAAGAAGAAAAAAATATCGATACCAAACTTCAGATTTTACAGTGATGTTGAAACCACCGTGCCAAAATGTATGTATGGTCTGAAATTCGACAACCCCTGAGACAAAAAGATTGATTTCATTCTAAAGTAATACATATCGATATGGACCTTACGATGTGGTATCCACCTTGACAAAAGTATGTATTGTGTGAAAGTCCAAAACGACAGTGAATTCATTTTCACTTCATCTTCAGCCAACACTGTCTTTTTAAAAGGTTTGCTGCCCCGTGTGAGGATCGAACTCACGACCTTCAGATTATGAGACTGACGCGCTACCTACTGCGCTAACGAGGCCCTTCTTGCAAAAATATCCAAAAAGAAAAAAAAATATCGATACCAAACTTCAGGATTTTACAGTGATGTTGAAACCACCGTGCCAAAATGTATGTATGGTCTGAAATTCGACAACCCCTGAGACAAAAAGATTGATTTCATTCTAAAGTAATACATATCGATATGGACCTTACGATGTGGTATCCACCTTGACAAAAGTATGTATTGTGTGAAAGTCCAAAACGACAGTGAATTCATTTTCACTTCATCTTCAGCCAACACTGTCTTTTTAAAAGGTTTGCTGCCCCGTGTGAGGATCGAACTCACGACCTTCAGATTATGAGACTGACGCGCTACCTACTGCGCTAACGAGGCCCTTCTTGCAAAAATATCCAAAAAAGAATTAAAAATATCGATACCGAACGTCAGATTTTTACAGTGATGTTGAAACCACCGTGCCAAAATGTATGTATGGTCTGAAATTCGACAACCCCTGAGACAAAAAGATTGATTTCATTCTAAAGTAATACATATCGATATGGACCTTACGATGTGGTATCCACCTTGACAAAAGTATGTATTGTGTGAAAGTCCAAAACGACAGTGAATTCATTTTCACTTCATCTTCAGCCAACACTGTCTTTTTGAAAGCTTTGCTGCCCCGTGTGAGGATCGAACTCACGACCTTCAGATTATGAGACTGACGCGCTACCTACTGCGCTAACGAGGCCCTTCTTGCAAAAATATCCAAAAAGAAAAAAAAAATATCGATACCAAACTTCAGATTTTTACAGTGATGTTGAAACCACCGTGCCAAAATGTATGTATGGTCTGAAATTCGACAACCCCTGAGAAAAAAGATTGATTTCATTCTAAAGTAATACATATCGATATGGACCTTACGATGTGGTATCCACCTTGACAAAAGTATGTATTGTGTGAAAGTCCAAAACGACAGTGAATTCATTTTCACTTCATCTTCAGCCAACACTGTCTTTTTAAAAGGTTTGCTGCCCCGTGTGAGGATCGAACTCACGACCTTCAGATTATGAGACTGACGCGCTACCTACTGCGCTAACGAGGCCCTTCTTGCAAAAATATCCAAAATGAAGAAAAAAATATCGATACCGAACGTCAGATTTTTACAGTGATGTTGAAACCACCGTGCCAAAATGTATGTATGGTCTGAAATTCGACAACCCCTGAGAAAAAAAGATTGATTTCATTCTAAAGTAATACATATCGATATGGACCTTACGATGTGGTATCCACCTTGACAAAAGTATGTATTGTGTGAAAGTCCAAAACGACAGTGAATTCATTTTCACTTCATCTTCAGCCAACACTGTCTTTTTAAAAGGTTTGCTGCCCCGTGTGAGGATCGAACTCACGACCTTCAGATTATGAGACTGACGCGCTACCTACTGCGCTAACGAGGCCCTTCTTGCAAAAATATCCAAAATGAAGAAAAAAATATCGATACCGAACGTCAGATTTTTACAGTGATGTTGAAACCACCGTGCCAAAATGTATGTATGGTCTGAAATTCGACAACCCCTGAGAAAAAAGATTGATTTCATTCTAAAGTAATACATATCGATATGGACCTTACGATGTGGTATCCACCTTGACAAAAGTATGTATTGTGTGAAAGTCCAAAACGACAGTGAATTCATTTTCACTTCATCTTCAGCCAACACTGTCTTTTTAAAAGCTTTGCTGCCCCGTGTGAGGATCGAACTCACGACCTTCAGATTATGAGACTGACGCGCTACCTACTGCGCTAACGAGGCCCTTCTTGCAAAAATATCCAAAAAGAAAAAAAAATATCGATACCGAACTTCAGATTTTTACAGTGATGTTGAAACCACCGTGCCAAAATGTATGTATGGTCTGAAATTCGACAACCCCTGAGACAAAAAGATTGATTTCATTCTAAAGTAATACATATCGATATGGACCTTACGATGTGGTATCCACCTTGACAAAAGTATGTATTGTGTGAAAGTCCAAAACGACAGTGAATTCATTTTCACTTCATCTTCAGCCAACACTGTCTTTTTAAAAGCTTTGCTGCCCCGTGTGAGGATCGAACTCACGACCTTCAGATTATGAGACTGACGCGCTACCTACTGCGCTAACGAGGCCCTTCTTGCAAAAATATCCAAAAAGAAATTTAAAAAATATCGATACCGAACGTCAGATTTTTACAGTGATGTTGAAACCACCGTGCCAAAATGTATGTATGGTCTGAAATTCGACAACCCCTGAGAAAAAAAGATTGATTTCATTCTAAAGTAATACATATCGATATGGACCTTACGATGTGGTATCCACCTTGACAAAAGTATGTATTGTGTGAAAGTCCAAAACGACAGTGAATTCATTTTCACTTCATCTTCAGCCAACACTGTCTTTTTAAAGCTTTGCTGCCCCGTGTGAGGATCGAACTCACGACCTTCAGATTATGAGACTGACGCGCTACCTACTGCGCTAACGAGGCCCTTCTTGCAAAAATATCCAAAAAGAAATTTAAAAAAATATCGATACCAACTTCAGATTTTTACAGTGATGTTGAAACCACCGTGCCAAAATGTATGTATGGTCTGAAATTCGACAACCCCTGAGAAAAAAGATTGATTTCATTCTAAAGTAATACATATCGATATGGACCTTACGATGTGGTATCCACCTTGACAAAAGTATGTATTGTGTGAAAGTCCAAAACGACAGTGAATTCATTTTCACTTCATCTTCAGCCAACACTGTCTTTTTAAAGGTTTGCTGCCCCGTGTGAGGATCGAACTCACGACCTTCAGATTATGAGACTGACGCGCTACCTACTGCGCTAACGAGGCCCTTCTTGCAAAAATATCCAAAAAGAAAAAAAAATATTGATACCAAACTTCAGATTTTTACAGTGATGTTGAAACCACCGTGCCAAAATGTATGTATGGTCTGAAATTCGACAACCCCTGAGACAAAAAGATTGATTTCATTCTAAAGTAATACATATCGATATGGACCTTACGATGTAGTATCCACCTTGACAAAAGTATGTATTGTGTGAAAGTCCAAAACGACAGTGAATTCATTTTCACTTCATCTTCAGCCAACACTGTCTTTTTAAAAGGTTTGCTGCCCCGTGTGAGGATCGAACTCACGACCTTCAGATTATGAGACTGACGCGCTACCTACTGCGCTAACGAGGCCCTTCTTGCAAAAATATCCAAAATGAAGAAAAAAAATATCGATACCGAACGTCAGATTTTTACAGTGATGTTGAAACCACCGTGCCAAAATGTATGTATGGTCTGAAATTCGACAACCCCTGAGAAAAAAAGATTGATTTCATTCTAAAGTAATACATATCGATATGGACCTTACGATGTGGTATCCACCTTGACAAAAGTATGTATTGTGTGAAAGTCCAAAACGACAGTGAATTCATTTTCACTTCATCTTCAGCCAACACTGTCTTTTTAAAAGGTTTGCTGCCCCGTGTGAGGATCGAACTCACGACCTTCAGATTATGAGACTGACGCGCTACCTACTGCGCTAACGAGGCCCTTCTTGCAAAAATATCCAAAAAGATATATAAAAATATTGATACCGAACTTCAGATTTTTACAGTGATGTTGAAACCACCGTGCCAAAATGTATGTATGGTCTGAAATTCGACAACCCTGAGACAAAAAGATTGATTTCATTCTAAAGTAATACATATCGATATGGACCTTACGATGTGGTATCCACCTTGACAAAAGTATGTATTGTGTGAAAGTCCAAAACGACAGTGAATTCATTTTCAGCCAACACTGTCTTTTTATAAGGTTTGCTGCCCGTGTGAGGATCGAACTCACGACCTTCAGATTATGAGGCTGACGCGCTACCTACTGCGCAAACAAGGCACTTCTGGCAAATTTTGTCCAAAAATAAAAAATATATATTGATACCGAACTTCAGATTTTGACAGTGATGTTGAAACCACCGTGCCAAAATGTATGTATGGTCTGAAATTCGACAACCCCTGAGACAAAAAAGATTGATTTCATTCTAAAGTAATACATATCGATATGGACCTTACGATGTGGTATCCACCTTGACAAAAGTATGTATTGTGTGAAAGTCCAAAATGACAGTGAATTCATTTTCACTTCAGCCAACACTGTCTTTTTGAAAGCTTTGCTGCCCCGTGTGAGGATCGAACTCACGACCTTCAGATTATGAGACTGACGCGCTGGCCCTTCTTGCAAAAATATCCAAATTGAAGAAAAAAAAATTGAACCGAACGTCAGATTTTTACAGTGATGTTGAAACCACCGTGCCAAAATGTATGTATGGTCTGAAATTCGACAACCCCTGAGAAAAAAAGATTGATTTCATTCTAAAGTAATACATATCGATATGGACCTTACGATGTGGTATCCACCTTGACAAAAGTATGTATTGTGTGAAAGTCCAAAACGACAGTGAATTCATTTTCACTTCATCTTCAGCCAACACTGTCTTTTTAAAAGGTTTGCTGCCCCGTGTGAGGATCGAACTCACGACCTTCAGATTATGAGACTGATGCGCTGCCTACTGCGCTAACGAGGCCATTTTTGCAAAAATATCCAAAAAGAACTTCAGATTTTTACAGTGACGTTGAAACCACCATGCCAAAATGTATGTATAGTCTGAAATTCGACAACCCCTGAGAAAAAAATATTGATTTCATTCTAAAGTAATACATATCGATATGGACCTTACGATGTGGTATCCACCTTGACAAAAGTATATATTGTGTGAAAGTCCAAAACAACAGTGAATTCATTTTCAACCAACACTGTCTTTTTATAAGGTTTGCTGCCCCGTGTGAGGATCGAACTCACGACCTTCAGATTATGAGACTGAGGCACTACCTACTGCACTAACGAGGCCCTTCTTGCAAAAATATCCAAAAAGAAGAAAAACAAATATTGATACCGAACGTCAGATTTTTACAGTGATGTTGAAACCACCGTGCCAAAATGTATGTATGGTCTGAAATTCGACAACCCCTGAGAAAAAAGATTGATTTCATTCTAAAGTAATACATATCGATATGGACCTTACGATGTGGTATCCACCTTGACAAAAGTATGTATTGTGTGAAAGTCCAAAACGACAGTGAATTCATTTTAACTTCATCTTCAGCCAACACTGTCTTTTTAAAGCTTTGCTGCCCCGTGTGAGGATCGAACTCACGACCTTCAGATTATGAGACTGACGCGCTACCTACTGCGCTAACGAGGCCCTTCTTGCAAAAATATCCAAAAAGAAGACAAAAAATATCGATACCGAACGTCAGATTTTTACAGTGATGTTGAAACCACCGTGCCAAAATGTATGTATGGTCTGAAATTCGACAACCCCTGAGAAAAAAGATTGATTTCATTCTAAAGTAATACATATCGATATGGACCTTACGATGTGGTATCCACCTTGACAAAAGTATGTATTGTGTGAAAGTCCAAAACGACAGTGAATTCATTTTCACTTCATCTTCAGCTAACACTGTGTTTTTAACAGCTTTGCTTCCCCGTGTGAGGATCGATCTCACAACCTTCAGATTATGAGACTGACGCGCTACCTACTGAGCTAACAAGGCACTTCTGGCAAATTTTGTCCAAAAAGAAAAAATATATATTGATACCGAACTTCAGATTTTTACAGTGATGTTGAAACCACCGTGCCAAAATGTATGTATGGTCTGAAATTCGACAACCCCTGAGACAAAAAGATTGATTTCATTCTAAAGTAATACATATCGATATGGACCTTACGATGTGGTATCCACCTTGACAAAAGTATGTATTGTGTGAAAGTCCAAAATGACATTTCATCTTCAGCCAACACTGTCTTTTTAAAAGGTTTGCTGCCCCGTGTGAGGATCAAACTCAACCTTCAGATTATGAGACTGATTGATGCGCTAACGAGGCCCTTCAAAAATATCCAAAAAAAAAAATATCGATTTTTTTACAGTGATGTTGAAACCACCGTGCCAAAATGTATGTATGGTCTGAAATTCGACAACCCCTGAGAAAAAAAGATTGATTTCATTCTAAAGTAATACATATCGATATGGACCTTACGATGTGGTATCCACCTTGACAAAAGTATGTATTGTGTGAAAGTCCAAAACGACAGTGAATTCATTTTCACTTCATCTTCAGCCAACACTGTCTTTTTAAAAGGTTTGCTGCCCCGTGTGAGGATCGAACTCACGACCTTCAGATTATGAGACTGACGCGCTACCTACTGCGCTAACGAGGCCCTTCTTGCAAAAATATCCAAAATGAAAAAAAAATATCGATACCAAACTTCAGATTTTTACAGTGATGTTGAAACCACCGTGCCAAAATGTATGTATGGTCTGAAATTCGACAACCCCTGAGACAAAAAGATTGATTTCATTCTAAAGTAATACATATCGATATGGACCTTACGATGTGGTATCCACCTTGACAAAAGTATGTATTGTGTGAAAGTCCAAAACGACAGTGAATTCATTTTCACTTCATCTTCAGCCAACACTGTCTTTTTAAAAGCTTTGCTGCCCCGTGTGAGGATCGAACTCACGACCTTCAGATTATGAGACTGACGCGCTACCTACTGCGCTAACGAGGCCCTTCTTGCAAAAATATCCAAAAAGAAATTTAAAAAATATCGATACCAAACTTCAGATTTTACAGTGATGTTGAAACCACCGTGCCAAAATGTATGTATGGTCTGAAATTCGACAACCCCTGAGAAAAAAAGATTGATTTCATTCTAAAGTAATACATATCGATATGGACCTTACGATGTGGTATCCACCTTGACAAAAGTATGTATTGTGTGAAAGTCCAAAACGACAGTGAATTCATTTTCACTTCATCTTCAGCCAACACTGTCTTTTTAAAAGGTTTGCTGCCCCGTGTGAGGATCGAACTCACGACCTTCAGATTATGAGACTGACGCGCTACCTACTGCGCTAACGTGGCCCTTCTTGCAAAAATATCCAAAAAGAAAAAAAAATATCGATACCGAACTTCAGATTTTTACAGTGATGTTGAAACCACCGTGCCAAAATGTATGTATGGTCTGAAATTCGACAACCCCTGAGACAAAAAGATTGATTTCATTCTAAAGTAATACATATCGATATGGACCTTACGATGTAGTATCCACCTTGACAAAAGTATGTATTGTGTGAAAGTCCAAAACTGCAGTGAATTCATTTTCACTTCATCTTCAGCCAACACTGTCTTTTTGAAAGCTTTGCTGCCCCGTGTGAGGATCGAACTCACGACCTTCAGATTATGAGACTGACACGCTACCTACTGCGCTAACGAGGCCCTTCTTGCAAAAAAATCCAAAATGAAGAAAAAAATATCGATACCGAACGTCAGATTTTTACAGTGATGTTGAAACCACCGTGCCAAAATGTATGTATGGTCTGAAATTCGACAACCCCTGAGAAAAAAGATTGATTTCATTCTAAAGTAATACATATCGATATGGACCTTACGATGTGGTATCCACCTTGACAAAAGTATGTATTGTGTGAAAGTCCAAAACGACAGTGAATTCATTTTCAGCCAACACTGTCTTTTTAAAAGGTTTGCTGCCCCGTGTGAGGATCGAACTCACGACCTTCAGATTATGAGACTGACGCGCTACCTACTGCGCTAACGAGGCCCTTCTTGCAAAAATATCCAAAAAGAAATTTAAAAAATATTGATACCAAACTTCAGATTTTACAGTGATGTTGAAACCACCGTGCCAAAATGTATGTATGGTCTGAAATTCGACAACCCCTGAGACAAAAAGATTGATTTCATTCTAAAGTAATACATATCGATATGGACCTTACGATGTGGTATCCACCTTGACAAAAGTATGTATTGTGTGAAAGTCCAAAACGACAGTGAATTCATTTTCACTTCATCTTCAGCCAACACTGTCTTTTTATAAGGTTTGCTGCCCGTGTGAGGATCGAACTCACGACCTTCAGATTATGAGACTGACGCGCTTACTGCTAACCCCTTGCAAAAATGTCCAAAAAGAAAAAATATATATTGATACCGAACTTCAGATTTTTACAGTGATGTTGAAACCACTGTGCCAAAATGTATGTATGGTCTGAAATTCGACAACCCCTGAAACAAAAAGATTGATTTCATTCTAAAGTAGTACATATCAATATGGACCTTACGATGTGGTATCCACCTTGACAAACGTATGTATTGTGTGAACGTCCAAAATGCCTGTGAAGTCATTTCCACTTCAGCCAACAATGTCTTTTTGAAAGCTTTGATGCCCCGTGTGAGGATCGAACTCATGACCTTCAGATTATGAGACTGACGCGCAACCTACTGCGCTAACACGGCCCTTCTTGCAAAAATATTTTTTAAAAAAGACAAAAAATATCGATACCGAACTTCAGATTTTGACAGTGATGTTGAAACGACCTTGCCAAAATGTATGTATGGTCTGAAATTCGACAACCCCTGAGAAAAAAAGATTGATTTCATTCTAAAGTAATACATATCGATATGGACCTTACGATGTGGTATCCACCTTGACAAAAGTATGTATTGTGTGAAAGTCCAAAACGACAGTGAATTCATTTTCACTTCATCTTCAGCCAACACTGTCTTTTTAAAAGGTTTGCTGCCCCGTGTGAGGATCGAACTCACGACCTTCAGATTATGAGACTGATGCGCTGCCTACTGCGCTAACGAGGCCATTTTTGGAAAAATATCCAAAAAGAACTTCAGATTTTGACAGTGATGTTGAAACCACCGTGCCAAAATGTATGTATGGTCTCAAATTCGACAACCCCTGAGAAAAAAATATTGATTTCATTCTAAAGTAATACATATCGATATGGACCTTACGATGTGGTATCCACCTTGACAAAAGTATGTATTGTGTGAAAGTCCAAAACAACAGTGAATTCATTTTCAGCCAACACTGTCTTCTTGAAAGCTTTGCTGCCCCGTGTG
Source organism: Oncorhynchus nerka (assembly GCF_034236695.1). Taxonomy (NCBI): domain Eukaryota; kingdom Metazoa; phylum Chordata; class Actinopteri; order Salmoniformes; family Salmonidae; genus Oncorhynchus; species Oncorhynchus nerka. The sequence goes on along the minus strand of NC_088410.1, from coordinate 694,470 downwards.
AGGATCGAACTCACGACCTTCAGATTATGAGACTGAGACTCTACCTACTGCGCCAACGAGGCCCTTCTTGCAACAATATCCAAAAAGAAGAAAAAAAAATATTGATACCGAACGTCAGATTTTTACAGTGATGTTGAAACCACCGTGCCAAAATGTATGTATGGTCTGAAATTCGACAACCCCTGAGAAAAAAAGATTGATTTCATTCTAAAGTAATACATATCGATATGGACCTTACGATGTGGTATCCACCTTGACAAAAGTATGTATTGTGTGAAAGTCCAAAACGACAGTGAATTCATTTTCACTACATCTTCAGCCAACACTGTCTTTTTAACAGCTTTGCTGCCCCGTGTGAGGACCGAACTCACGACCTTCAGATTATGAGACTGACGCGCTACCTACTGCGCTTAACGAGGTCCTTCCTGCAAAATTATCCAAAAAGAAGAAAAAAATATCGATACCGAACGTCAGATTTTTACAGTGATGTTGAAACCACCGTGCCAAAATGTATGTATGGTCTGAAATTCGACAACCCCTGAGAAAAAAAGATTGATTTCATTCTAAGGTAATACATATCGATATGGACCTTACGATGTGGTATCCACCTTGACAAAAGTATGTATTGTATGAAAGTCCAAAACAACAGTGAATTCATTTTCACCTTCAGCTAACACTGTATTTTTAACAGCTTTGCTGCCCGGTGTGAGGATCGAACTCACGACCTTCAGATTATGAGACTGACGCGCTACCTACTGAGCTAACAAGGCACTTCTGGCAAATTTTGTCCAAAAAGAAAAAATATATATTGATACCGAACTTCAGATTTTGACAGTGATGTTGAAACGACCGTGCCAAAATGTATGTATGGTCTGAAATTCGACAACCCCTGAAACAAAAAGATTGATTTCATTCTAAAGTAATAGATATCGATATGGACCTTACGATGTGGTATCCACCTTGACAAAAGTATGTATTGTGTGAAAGTCCAAAATGACATTGAATTAATTTTCACTTCATCTTCAGCCAACACTGTCTTTTTAAAAGGTTTGCTGCCCCGTGTGAGGATCAAACTCACGACCTTCAGATTATGAGACTGAAGCGCTGCCTACTGCGCTAACGAGGCCCTTTTTGCAAAAATATCCAAAAAGAAATTTAAAAATATCGATACCAAACTTCAGATTTTACAGTGATGTTGAAACCACCGTGCCAAAATGTATGTATGGTCTGAAATTCGACAACCCCTGAGAAAAAAAGATTGATTTCATTCTAAAGTAATACATATCGATATGGACCTTACGATGTGGTATCCACCTTGACAAAAGTATGTATTGTGTGAAAGTCCAAAACGACAGTGAATTCATTTTCACTTCATCTTCAGCCAACACTGTGTTTTTAAAAGTTTTGCTGCCCCGGGTGAGGATCGAACTCACCACCTTCAGATTATGAGACTGACGCGCTACCTACTGCGCTAAAGAGGCCCTTCTTGCAAAAATATCCAAAATGAAGAAAAAAAATATCGATACCGAACTTCAGATTTTTACAGTGATGTTGAAACCACCGTGCCAAAATGTATGTATGGTCTGAAATTCGACAACCCCTGGGACAAAAAGATTGATTTCATTCTAAAGTAATACATATCGATATGGACCTTACGATGTGGTATCCACCTTGACAAAAGTATGTATTGTGTGAAAGTCCAAAACGACAGTGAATTCATTTTCACTTCATCTTCAGCCAACACTGTCTTTTTAAAAGCTTTGCTGCCCCGTGTGAGGATCGAACTCACGACCTTCAGATTATGAGACTGACGCGCTACCTACTGCGCTAACGAGGCCCTTCTTGCAAAAATATCCAAAAAGAAATTTAAAAAATATTGATACCAAACTTCAGATTTTACAGTGATGTTGAAACCACCGTGCCAAAATGTATGTATGGTCTGAAATTCGACAACCCCTGAGACAAAAAGATTGATTTCATTCTAAAGTAATACATATCGATATGGACCTTACGATGTGGTATCCACCTTGACAAAAGTATGTATTGTGTGAAAGTCCAAAACGACAGTGAATTCATTTTCACTTCATCTTCAGCCAACACTGTCTTTTTGAAATATTTGCTGCCCGTGTGAGGATCGAACTCACGAGCGTCAGATTATGAGACTGACGCGGTACCTACTGCACTAACGAGGCACTTCTTGCAAAAATATCCAAAAAGAAATTTAAAAATATCGATACCAAACTTCAGATATTTACAGTGATGTTGAAACCACCGTGCCAAAATGTATGTATGGTCTGAAATTCGACAACCCCTGAGACAAAAAGATTGATTTCATTCTAAAGTAATACATATCGATATGGACCTTACGATGTGGTATCCACCTTGACAAAAGTATGTATTGTGTGAAAGTCCAAAACGACAGTGAATTCATTTTCACTTCATCTTCAGCCAACACTGTCTTTTTAAAAGGTTTGCTGCCCCGTGTGAGGATCGAACTCACGACCTTCAGATTATGAGACTGATGCGCTACCTACTGCGCTAACGAGGCCATTTTGCAAAAATATCCAAAAAGAAAAAAAAATATTCAGATTTTTACAGTGATGTTGAAACCACCGTGCCAAAATGTATGTATGGTCTGAAATTCGACAACCCCTGAGAAAAAAGATTGATTTCATTCTAAAGTAATACATATCGATATGGACCTTACGATGTGGTATCCACCTTGACAAAAGTATGTATTGTGTGAAAGTCCAAAACGACAGTGAATTCATTTTCACTTCATCTTCAGCCAACACTGTCTTTTTAAAAGGTTTGCTGCCCCGTGTGAGGATCGAACTCACGACCTTCAGATTATGAGACTGACGCGCTACCTACTGCGCTAACGAGGCCCTTCTTGCAAAAATATCCAAAAAGAAATTTAAAAAATATTGATACCAAACTTCAGATATTTACAGTGATGTTGAAACCACCGTGCCAAAATGTATGTATGGTCTGAAATTCGACAACCCCTGAGACAAAAAGATTGATTTCATTCTAAAGTAATACATATCGATATGGACCTTACGATGTGGTATCCACCTTGACAAAAGTATGTATTGTGTGAAAGTCCAAAACGACAGTGAATTCATTTTCACTTCATCTTCAGCCAACACTGTCTTTTTAAAAGGTTTGCTGCCCCGTGTGAGGATCGAACTCACGACCTTCAGATTATGAGACTGACGCGCTACCTACTGCGCTAACGAGGCCCTTCTTGCAAAAATATCCAAAATGAAGAAAAAAATATTGATACCGAACGTCAGATTTTTACAGTGATGTTGAAACCACCGTGCCAAAATGTATGTATGGTCTGAAATTCGACAACCCCTGAGACAAAAAGATTGATTTCATTCTAAAGTAATACATATCGATATGGACCTTACGATGTGGTATCCACCTTGACAAAAGTATGTATTGTGTGAAAGTCCAAAACGACAGTGAATTCATTTTCACTTCATCTTCAGCCAACACTGTCTTTTTAAAAGGTTTGCTGCCCCGTGTGAGGATCGAACTCACGACCTTCAGATTATGAGACTGACGCGCTACCTACTGCGCTAACGAGGCCCTTCTTGCAAAAATATCCAAAAAGAAATTTAAAAAAATATCGATACCGAACTTCAGATTTTTACAGTGATGTTGAAACCACCGTGCCAAAATGTATGTATGGTCTGAAATTCGACAACCCCTGAGACAAAAAGATTGATTTCATTCTAAAGTAATACATATCGATATGGACCTTACGATGTGGTATCCACCTTGACAAAAGTATGTATTGTGTGAAAGTCCAAAACGACAGTGAATTCATTTTCACTTCATCTTCAGCCAACACTGTCTTTTTAAAAGCTTTGCTGCCCCGTGTGAGGATCGAACTCACGACCTTCAGATTATGAGACTGACGCGCTACCTACTGCGCTAACGAGGCCCTTCTTGCAAAAATATCCAAAAAGAAATTTAAAAAATATTGATACCAAACTTCAGATTTTTACAGTGATGTTGAAACCACCGTGCCAAAATGTATGTATGGTCTGAAATTCGACAACCCCTGAGAAAAAAAGATTGATTTCATTCTAAAGTAATACATATCGATATGGACCTTACGATGTGGTATCCACCTTGACAAAAGTATGTATTGTGTGAAAGTCCAAAACGACAGTGAATTCATTTTCACTTCATCTTCAGCCAACACTGTCTTTTTAAAAGCTTTGCTGCCCCGTGTGAGGATCGAACTCACGACCTTCAGATTATGAGACTGACGCGCTACCTACTGCGCTAACGAGGCCCTTCTTGCAAAAATATCCAAAATGAAGAAAAAAATATCGATACCGAACGTCAGATTTTTACAGTGATGTTGAAACCACCGTGCCAAAATGTATGTATGGTCTGAAATTCGACAACCCCTGAGACAAAAAGATTGATTTCATTCTAAAGTAATACATATCGATATGGACCTTACGATGTGGTATCCACCTTGACAAAAGTATGTATTGTGTGAAAGTCCAAAACGACAGTGAATTCATTTTCACTTCATCTTCAGCCAACACTGTCTTTTTAAAAGGTTTGCTGCCCCGTGTGAGGATCGAACTCACGACCTTCAGATTATGAGACTGACGCGCTACCTACTGCGCTAACGAGGCCCTTCTTGCAAAAATATCCAAAAAGAAATTTAAAAAATATCGATACCAAACGTCAGATATTTACAGTGATGTTGAAACCACCGTGCCAAAATGTATGTATGGTCTGAAATTCGACAACCCCTGAGACAAAAAGATTGATTTCATTCTAAAGTAATACATATCGATATGGACCTTACGATGTGGTATCCACCTTGACAAAAGTATGTATTGTGTGAAAGTCCAAAACGACAGTGAATTCATTTTCACTTCATCTTCAGCCAACACTGTCTTTTTAAAAGTTTTGCTGCCCCGTGTGAGGATCGAACTCACGACCTTCAGATTATGAGACTGACGCGCTACCTACTGCGCTAACGAGGCCCTTCTTGCAAAAATATCCAAAAAGAAATTTAAAAAATATTGATACCAAACTTCAGATATTTACAGTGATGTTGAAACCACCGTGCCAAAATGTATGTATGGTCTGAAATTCGACAACCCCTGAGACAAAAAGATTGATTTCATTCTAAAGTAATACATATCGATATGGACCTTACGATGTGGTATCCACCTTGACAAAAGTATGTATTGTGTGAAAGTCCAAAACGACAGTGAATTCATTTTCACTTCATCTTCAGCCAACACTGTCTTTTTAAAAGCTTTGCTGCCCCGTGTGAGGATCGAACTCACGACCTTCAGATTATGAGACTGACGCGCTACCTACTGCGCTAACGAGGCCCTTCTTGCAAAAATATCCAAAATGAAGAAAAAAATATCGATACCGAACTTCAGATTTTACAGTGATGTTGAAACCACCGTGCCAAAATGTATGTATGGTCTGAAATTCGACAACCCCTGAGACAAAAAGATTGATTTCATTCTAAAGTAATACATATCGATATGGACCTTACGATGTGGTATCCACCTTGACAAAAGTATGTATTGTGTGAAAGTCCAAAACAACAGTGAATTCATTTTCACTTCATCTTCAGCCAACACTGTCTTTTTGAAAGCTTTGCTGCCCCGTGTGAGGATCGAACTCACGACCTTCAGATTATGAGACTGACGCGCTACCTACTGCGCTAACGAGCCCCTTCTTGCAAAAATGTCAAAAAAATAATAATAATATCAATACCAAACTTCAAATTTTGACAGTGATGTTGAAACCACCGTGCCAAAATGTATGTATGGTCTGAAATTCGACAACCCCTGAGACAAAAAGATTGATTTCATTCTAAAGTAATACATATCGATATGGACCTTAAGATGTGGTATCCACCTTGACAAAAGTATGTATTGTGTGAAAGTCAAAAACAACAGTGAATTGATTTTCACCATCTTCAAACACTGTCTTTTTAAAGCTTTGCTGCCCCGTTTCGAACTCACGACCTTCAGATTATGAGACTGACGCGCTACCTACTGCGCTAACAGGCCCTTCTTGCATAAATATCCAAAATGAAGGAAAAAAATATCGATACCGAACGTCAGATTTTTACAGTGATGTTGAAACCACGGTGCCAAAATGTATGTATGGTCTGAAATTCGACAACCCCTGAGACAAAAAGATTGATTTCATTCTAAAGTAATACATATCGATATGGACCTTACGATGTGGTATCATTCTTGACAAAAGTATGTATTGTGTGAAAGTCCAAAACGACAGTGAATTCATTTTCACTTCATCTTCAGCCAACACTGTCTTTTTAAAAGGTTTGCTGCCCCGTGTGAGGATCGAACTCACGACCTTCAGATTATGAGACTGATGTGCTGCCTACTGCGCTAACGAGGCCATTTTTGCAAAAATATCCAAAAAGAACTTCAGATTTTTACAGTGATGTTGAAACCACCGTGCCAAAATGTATGTATGGTCTGAAATTCGACAACCCTGAGACAAAAAGATTGATTTCATTCTAAAGTAATACATATCGATATGGACCTTACGATGTGGTATCCACCTTGACAAAAGTATGTATTGTGTGAAAGTCCAAAACGACAGTGAATTCATTTTCACTTCATCTTCAGCCAACACTGTCTTTTTGAAAGCTTTGCTGCCCCGTGTGAGGATCGAACTCACGACCTTCAGATTATGAGACTGACGCGCTACCTACTGCGCTAACGAGGCCCTTCTTGCAAAAATATCCAAAAAGAAATTTAAAAATATCGATACCAAACTTCAGATTTTTACAGTGATGTTGAAACCACCGTGCCAAAATGTATGTATGGTCTGAAATTCGACAACCCCTGAGACAAAAAGATTGATTTCATTCTAAAGTAATACATATCGATATGGACCTTACGATGTGGTATCCACCTTGACAAAAGTATGTATTGTGTGAAAGTCCAAAACAACAGTGAATTCATTTTCACTTCATCTTCAGCCAACACTGTCTTTTTAACAGCTCTTCTGCCCCGTGTGAGGATCGAACTCACGACCTTCAGATTATGAGACTGACGCGCTACCTACTGCGCTAACGAGGCCCTTCTTGCAAAAATATCCAAAATGAAGAAAAAAATATCGATACCGAACGTCAGATTTTTACAGTGATGTTGAAACCACCGTGCCAAAATGTATGTATGGTCTGAAATTCGACAACCCCTGAGACAAAAAGATTGATTTCATTCTAAAGTAATACATATCGATATGGACCTTACGATGTGGTATCCACCTTGACAAAAGTATGTATTGTGTGAAAGTCCAAAACGACAGTGAATTCATTTTCACTTCATCTTCAGCCAACACTGTCTTTTTAAAAGGTTTGCTGCCCCGTGTGAGGATCGAACTCACGACCTTCAGATTATGAGACTGACGCGCTACCTACTGCGCTAACGAGGCCCTTCTTGCAAAAATATCCAAAAAGAAATTTAAAAATATCGATACCAAACGTTCAGATTTTACAGTGATGTTGAAACCACCGTGCCAAAATGTATGTATGGTCTGAAATTCGACAACCCCTGAGACAAAAAGATTGATTTCATTCTAAAGTAATACATATCGATATGGACCTTACGATGTGGTATCCACCTTGACAAAAGTATGTATTGTGTGAAAGTCCAAAACGACAGTGAATTCATTTTCACTTCATCTTCAGCCAACACTGTCTTTTTAAAAGGTTTGCTGCCCCGTGTGAGGATCGAACTCACGACCTTCAGATTATGAGACTGACGCGCTACCTACTGCGCTAACGAGGCCCTTCTTGCAAAAATATCCAAAAAGAAATTTAAAAAATATTGATACCAAACTTCAGATATTTACAGTGATGTTGAAACCACCGTGCCAAAATGTATGTATGGTCTGAAATTCGACAACCCCTGAGACAAAAAGATTGATTTCATTCTAAAGTAATACATATCGATATGGACCTTACGATGTGGTATCCACCTTGACAAAAGTATGTATTGTGTGAAAGTCCAAAACGACAGTGAATTCATTTTCACTTCATCTTCAGCCAACACTGTCTTTTTGAAAGCTTTGCTGCCCCGTGTGAGGATCGAACTCACGACCTTCAGATTATGAGACTGATGCGCTACCTACTGCGCTAACGAGGCCCTTCTTGCAAAAATATCCAAAATTAAGAAAAAAAATATCGATACCGAACTTCAGATTTTTACAGTGATGTTGAAACCACCGTGCCAAAATGTATGTATGGTCTGAAATTCGACAACCCCTGAGACAAAAAGATTGATTTCATTCTAAAGTAATACATATCGATATGGACCTTAAGATGTGGTATCCACCTTGACAAAAGTATGTATTGAGTGAAAGTCAAAAACAACAGTGAATTCATTTTAACTTCATGTTCAGCTAACACTCTCTTTTTAACAGCTCTTCTGCCCCGTGTGAGGATCGAACTCACGACCTTCAGATTATGAGACTGACCCGCTACCTACTGCGCTAACGAGCCCCTTCTTGCAAAAATGTCAAAAAAATAATAATAATATCAATACCAAACTTCAAATTTTGACAGTGATGTTGAAACCACCGTGCCAAAATGTATGTATGGTCTGAAATTCGACAACCCCTGAGACAAAAAGATTGATTTCATTCTAAAGTAATACATATCGATATGGACCTTACGATGTGGTATCCACCTTGACAAAAGTATGTATTGTGTGAAAGTCAAAAACAACAGTGAATTCATTTTTCATCTTCAGCCAACACTGTCTTTTTAAAAGCTTTGCTGCCCCGTGTGAGGATCGAACTCACGACCTTCAGATTATGAGACTGACGCGCTACCTACTGCGCTAACGAGGCCCTTCTTGCATAAATATCCAAAATGAAGGAAAAAAATATCGATACCGAACGTCAGATTTTTACAGTGATGTTGAAACCACCGTGCCAAAATGTATGTATGGTCTGAAATTCGACAACCCCTGAGACAAAAAGATTGATTTCATTCTAAAGTAATACATATCGATATGGACCTTACGATGTGGTATCCACCTTGACAAAAGTATGTATTGTGTGAAAGTCCAAAACGACAGTGAATTCATTTTCACTTCATCTTCAGCCAACACTGTCTTTTTAAAAGCTTTGCTGCCCCGTGTGAGGATCGAACTCACGACCTTCAGATTATGAGACTGATGTGCTGCCTACTGCGCTAACGAGGCCATTTTTGCAAAAATATCCAAAAAGAACTTCAGATTTTTACAGTGATGTTGAAACCACCGTGCCAAAATGTATGTATGGTCTGAAATTCGACAACCCCTGAGAAAAAAGATTGATTTCATTCTAAAGTAATACATATCGATATGGACCTTACGATGTGGTATCATTCTTGACAAAAGTATGTATTGTGTGAAAGTCCAAAACGACAGTGAATTCATTTTCACTTCAGCCAACACTGTCTTTTTGAAAGCTTTGCTGCCCCGTGTGAGGATCGAACTCACGACCTTCAGATTATGAGACTGACGCGCTACCTACTGCGCTAACGAGGCCCTTCTTGCAAAAATATCCAAAAAGAAATTTAAAAAATACCGATACCAAACTTCAGATTTTTACAGTGATGTTGAAACCACCGTGCCAAAATGTATGTATGGTCTGAAATTCGACAACCCCTGAGACAAAAAGATTGATTTCATTCTAAAGTAATACATATCGATATGGACCTTACGATGTGGTATCCACCTTGACAAAAGTATGTATTGTGTGAAAGTCCAAAACAACAGTGAATTCATTTTCACACTTCATCTTCAGCCAACACTGTCTTTTTAAAAGCTTTGCTGCCCCGTGTGAGGATCGAACTCACGACCTTCAGATATGAGACTGACGCGCTACCTACTGCGCTAACGAGGCCCTTCTTGCAAAATATCCAAAATGAAGGAAAAAATATCGATACCGAACGTCAGATTTTTACAGTGATGTTGAAACCACCGTGCCAAAATGTATGTATGGTCTGAAATTCGACAACCCCTGAGACAAAAAGATTGATTTCATTCTAAAGTAATACATATCGATATGGACCTTACGATGTGGTATCCACCTTGACAAAAGTATGTATTGTGTGAAAGTCCAAAACGACAGTGAATTCATTTTCACTTCATCTTCAGCCAACACTGTCTTTTTAAAAGGTTTGCTGCCCCGTGTGAGGATCGAACTCACGACCTTCAGATTATGAGACTGATTACCTACTGCGCTAACGATTTTTGCAAAAATATCCAAAAAACCAGATTTTTACAGTGATGTTGAAACCACCGTGCCAAAATGTATGTATGGTCTGAAATTCGACAACCCCTGAGACAAAAAGATTGATTTCATTCTAAAGTAATACATATCGATATGGACCTTACGATGTGGTATCCACCTTGACAAAAGTATGTATTGTGTGAAAGTCCAAAACTGCAAGTGAATTCATTTTCACTTCATCTTCAGCCAACACTGTCTTTTTGAAAGCTTTGCTGCCCCGTGTGAGGATCGAACTCATAATCTTCAGATTATGAGACTGACACGCTACCTACTGCGCTAACGAGCCCCTTCTTGCAAAAATGTCAAAAAAATAATAATAATATCAATACCAAACTTCAAATTTTGACAGTGATGTTGAAACCACCGTGCCAAAATGTATGTATGGTCTGAAATTCGACAACCCCTGAGACAAAAAGATTGATTTCATTCTAAAGTAATACATATCGATATGGACCTTACGATGTGGTATCCACCTTGACAAAAGTATGTATTGTGTGAAAGTCCAAAACGACAGTGAATTCATTTTCACTTCATCTTCAGCCAACACTGTCTTTTTAAAAGCTTTGCTGCCCCGTGTGAGGATCGAACTCACGACCTTCAGATTATGAGACTGACGCGCTACCTACTGCGCTAACGAGGCCCTTCTTGCAAAAATATCCAAAAAGGAAAAAAAAAATATCGATACCGAACTTCAGATTTTTACAGTGATGTTGAAACCACCGTGCCAAAATGTATGTATGGTCTGAAATTCGACAACCCCTGAGAAAAAAATATTGATTTCATTCTAAAGTAATACATATCGATATGGACCTTACGATGTGGTATCCACCTTGACAAAAGTATATATTGTGTGAAATCCAAAACGACAGTGAATTCATTTTCACTTCATCTTCAGCTAACACTGTGTTTTTAACAGCTTTGCTGCCCGTGTGAGGATCGATCTCACAACCTTCAGATTATGAGACTGACGCACTACCTACTGAGCTAACAAGGCACTTCTGGCAAATATTGTCCAAAAAGAAAAAATATATATTGATACCGAACTTCAGATTTTGACAGTGATGTTGAAACCACCGTGCCAAAATGTATGATGAACTGAAAAAAAAGATTGATTTCATTCTAAAGTAATACTACTGGACCTTACGATGTGGTATCCACCTTGACAAAAGGTATTGTGTGAAAGTCCAAAATTCATTGCAAAAATCTTCATCACAAAGGATGAACTCAAAAAATATCGATACCGAACGTCAGATTTTTTTTACAGTGATGTTGAAACCACCGTGCCAAAATGTATGTATGGTCTGAAATTCGACAACCCCTGAGAAAAAAAGATTGATTTCATTCTAAAGTAATACATATCGATATGGACCTTACGATGTGGTATCCACCTTGACAAAAGTATGTATTGTGTGAAAGTCCAAAACGACAGTGAATTCATTTTCACTTCATCTTCAGCCAACACTGTCTTTTTAAAGCTTTGCTGCCCCGTGTGAGGATCGAACTCACGACCTTCAGATTATGAGACTGACGCGCTACCTACTGCGCTAACGAGGCCCTTCTTGCAAAAATATCCAAAAAGAAATTTAAAAAATATCGATACCAAACGTCAGATTTTTACAGTGATGTTGAAACCACCGTGCCAAAATGTATGTATGGTCTGAAATTCGACAACCCCTGAGAAAAAAAGATTGATTTCATTCTAAAGTAATACATATCGATATGGACCTTACGATGTGGTATCCACCTTGACAAAAGTATGTATTGTGTGAAAGTCCAAAACGACAGTGAATTCATTTTCACTTCATCTTCAGCCAACACTGTCTTTTTAAAAGCTTTGCTGCCCCGTGTGAGGATCGAACTCACGACCTTCAGATTATGAGACTGACGCGCTACCTACTGCGCTAACGAGGCCCTTCTTGCAAAAATATCCAAAAAGAAATTTAAAAAATATTGATACCAAACTTCAGATATTTACAGTGATGTTGAAACCACCGTGCCAAAATGTATGTATGGTCTGAAATTCGACAACCCCTGAGACAAAAAGATTGATTTCATTCTAAAGTAATACATATCGATATGGACCTTACGATGTAGTATCCACCTTGACAAAAGTATGTATTGTGTGAAAGTCCAAAACCACAGTGAATTCATTTTCACTTCATCTTTAGCCAACACTGTCTTTTTAAAAGCTTTGCTGCCCCGTGTGAGGATCGAACTCACGACCTTCAGATTATGAGACTGACGCGCTACCTACTGCGCTAACGAGGCACTTCTTGCAAAAATTATCCAAAAATAAAAAAAAAATATCGATACCGAACGTCAGATTTTTACAGTGATGTTGAAACCACCGTGCCAAAATGTATGTATGGTCTGAAATTCGACAACCCCTGAGAAAAAAAGATTGATTTCATTCTAAAGTAATAAATATCGATATGGACCTTACGATGTGGTATCCACCTTGACAAAAGTATGTATTGTGTGAAAGTCCAAAACCACAGTGAATTCATTTTCACTTCATCTTTAGCCAACACTGTCTTTTTAAAAGCTTTGCTGCCCCGTGTGAGGATCGAACTCACGACCTTCAGATTATGAGACTGACGCGCTACCTACTGCGCTAACGAGGCCCTTCTTGCAATAAAAAGACAAATTGAAGACAAAAAATATCGATACCGAACGTCAGATTTTTACAGTGATGTTGAAACGACCGTGCCAAAATGTATGTATGGTCTGAAATTCGACAACCCCTGAGAAAAAAAGATTGATTTCATTCTAAAGTAATACATATCGATATGGACCTTACGATGTGGTATCCACCTTGACAAAAGTATGTATTGTGTGAAAGTCCAAAACGACAGTGAATTCATTTTCACTTCATCTTCAGCCAACACTGTCTTTTTAAAAGGTTTGCTGCCCCGTGTGAGGATCGAACTCACGACCTTCAGATTATGAGACTGACGCGCTACCTACTGCGCTAACGAGGCCCTTCTTGCTAAAATATCCAAAAAGAAATTTAAAAAATATTGATACCAAACTTCAGATTTTACAGTGATGTTGAAACCACCGTGCCAAAATGTATGTATGGTCTGAAATTCGACAACCCCTGAGAAAAAAGATTGATTTCATTCTAAAGTAATACATATCGATATGGACCTTACGATGTAGTATCCACCTTGACAAAAGTATGTATTGTGTGAAAGTCCAAAACGACAGTGAATTCATTTTCACTTCATCTTCAGCCAACACTGTCTTTTTAAAAGCTTTGCTGCCCCGTGTGAGGATCGAACTCACGACCTTCAGATTATGAGACTGACGCGCTACCTACTGCGCTAACGAGGCCCTTCTTGCAAAAATATCCAAAATGAAGAAAAAAATATCGATACCGAACGTCAGATTTTTACAGTGATGTTGAAACCACCGTGCCAAAATGTATGTATGGTCTGAAATTCGACAACCCCTGAGAAAAAAAGATTGATTTCATTCTAAAGTAATACATATCGATATGGACCTTACGATGTGGTATCCACCTTGACAAATGTATGTATTGTGTGAAAGTCCAAAACGACCGTGAATTAATTTTCACTTCATCTTCAGCCAACACTGTCTTTTTAAAAGGTTTGCTGCCCCGTGTGAGGATCGAACTCACGACCTTCAGATTATGAGACTGACGCGCTACCTACTGCGCTAACGAGGCCCTTCTTGCTAAAATATCCAAAAAGAAATTTAAAAAATATTGATACCAAACTTCAGATATTTACAGTGATGTTGAAACCACCGTGCCAAAATGTATGTATGGTCTGAAATTCGACAACCCCTGAGACAAAAAGATTGATTTCATTCTAAAGTAATACATATCGATATGGACCTTACGATGTAGTATCCACCTTGACAAAAGTATGTATTGTGTGAAAGTCCAAAACCACAGTGAATTCATTTTCACTTCATCTTTAGCCAACACTGTCTTTTTAAAAGCTTTGCTGCCCCGTGTGAGGATCGAACTCACGACCTTCAGATTATGAGACTGACGCGCTACCTACTGCGCTAACGAGGCACTTCTTGCAAAAATATCCAAAATGAATAAAAAAATATCGATACCGAACGTCAGATTTTTACAGTGATGTTGAAACCACCGTGCCAAAATGTATGTATGGTCTGAAATTCGACAACCCCTGAGAAAAAAAGATTGATTTCATTCTAAAGTAATACATATCGATATGGACCTTACGATGTGGTATCCACCTTGACAAAAGTATGTATTGTGTGAAAGTCCAAAACCACAGTGAATTCATTTTCACTTCATCTTCAGCCAACACTGTCTTTTTGAAAGCTTTGCTGCCCCGTGTGAGGATCGAACTCACGACCTTCAGATTATGAGACTGACGCGCTACCTACTGCGCTAACGAGGCCCTTCTTGCAAAAATACCCAAAAAGGAAAAAAAAAATATCGATACCGAACTTCAGATTTTTACAGTGATGTTGAAACCACCGTGCCAAAATGTATGTATGGTCTGAAATTCGACAACCCCTGAGAAAAAAGATTGATTTCATTGTAAAGTAATACATATCGATATGGACCTTACGATGTGGTATCCACCTTGACAAAAGTATATATTGTGTGAAATCCAAAATGACAGTGAATTCATTTTCAGCCAACACTGTATTTTTAACAGCTTTGCTGCCCGGTGTGAGGATCGATCTCACAACCTTCAGATTATGAGACTGACGCGCTACCTACTGACCTTTTGTCCAAAATATTGATATGTATGATGTTGAAACTGATGATGGTCTGAAATTCCAACCCCTGAAACAAAAAGATTGATTTCATTCTAAAGTAATACATATCGATATGGACCTTACGATGTGGTATCCACCTTGACAAAAGTATGTGTGTGAAAGTCCAAAATGACACTTGAATTAATTTTCACTTCATCTTCAGCCAACACTGTCTTTTTGAAAGGTTTGCTGCCCGTGTGAATATCCAAGATTATGAGACTGATTTAAAAAGGCCATTTTGCAAAAATATCCAAAAAATATCGAACTTCAGATTTTTACAGTGATGTTGAAACCACCGTGCCAAAATGTATGTATGGTCTGAAATTCGACAACCCCTGAGAAAAAAGATTGATTTCATTCTAAAGTAATACATATCGATATGGACCTTACGATGTGGTATCCACCTTGACAAAAGTATGTATTGTGTGAAAGTCCAAAACGACAGTGAATTCATTTTCACTTCATCTTCAGCCAACACTGTCTTTTAAAAGCTTTGCTGCCCCGTGTGAGGATCGAACTCACGACCTTCAGATTATGAGACTGACGCGCTACCTACTGCGCTAACGAGGCCCTTCTTGCAAAAATATCCAAAAAGAAATTTAAAAAATATTGATACCAAACGTCAGATTTTTACAGTGATGTTGAAACCACCGTGCCAAAATGTATGTATGGTCTGAAATTCGACAACCCCTGAGAAAAAAAGATTGATTTCATTCTAAAGTAATAAATATCGATATGGACCTTACGATGTGGTATCCACCTTGACAAAAGTATGTATTGTGTGAAAGTCCAAAACCACAGTGAATTCATTTTCACTTCATCTTTAGCCAACACTGTCTTTTTAAAAGCTTTGCTGCCCCGTGTGAGGATCGAACTCACGACCTTCAGATTATGAGACTGACGCGCTACCTACTGCGCTAACGAGGCCCTTCTTGCAAAAAAAATCCAAATTGAAGACAAAAAATATCGATACCGAACGTCAGATTTTTACAGTGATGTTGAAACGACCGTGCCAAAATGTATGTATGGTCTGAAATTCGACAACCCCTGAGAAAAAAGATTGATTTCATTCTAAAGTAATACATATCGATATGGCCCTTACGATGTGGTATCCACCTTGACAAATGTATGTATTGTGTGAAAGTCCAAAACGACCGTGAATTAATTTTCACTTCATCTTCAGCCAACACTGTCTTTTTAAAAGGTTTGCTGCCCCGTGTGAGGATCGAACTCACGACCTTCAGATTATGAGACTGACGCGCTACCTACTGCGCTAACGAGGCCCTTCTTGCTAAAATATCCAAAAAGAAATTTAAAAAATATTGATACCAAACTTCAGATATTTACAGTGATGTTGAAACCACCGTGCCAAAATGTATGTATGGTCTGAAATTCGACAACCCCTGAGACAAAAAGATTGATTTCATTCTAAAGTAATACATATCGATATGGACCTTACGATGTAGTATCCACCTTGACAAAAGTATGTATTGTGTGAAAGTCCAAAACCACAGTGAATTCATTTTCACTTCATCTTTAGCCAACACTGTCTTTTTAAAAGCTTTGCTGCCCCGTGTGAGGATCGAACTCACGACCTTCAGATTATGAGACTGACGCGCTACCTACTGCGCTAACGAGGCACTTCTGGCAAAATTATCCAAAATGAATAAAAAAATATCGATACCGAACGTCAGATTTTTACAGTGATGTTGAAACCACCGTGCCAAAATGTATGTATGGTCTGAAATTCGACAACCCCTGAGAAAAAAAGATTGATTTCATTCTAAAGTAATAAATATCGATATGGACCTTACGATGTGGTATCCACCTTGACAAAAGTATGTATTGTGTGAAAGTCCAAAACCACAGTGAATTCATTTTCACTTCATCTTTAGCCAACACTGTCTTTTTAAAAGCTTTGCTGCCCCGTGTGAGGATCGAACTCACGACCTTCAGATTATGAGACTGACGCGCTACCTACTGCGCTAACGAGGCCCTTCTTGCAAAAATATCCAAAAAGAAGACAAAAATATCGATACCGAACGTCAGATTTTTACAGTGATGTTGAAACCACCGTGCCAAAATGTATGTATGGTCTGAAATTCGACAACCCCTGAGAAAAAAGATTGATTTCATTCTAAAGTAATACATATCGATATGGACCTTACGATGTGGTATCCACCTTGACAAAAGTATGTATTGTGTGAAAGTCCAAAACGACAGTGAATTAATTTTCACTTCATCTTCAGCCAACACTGTCTTTTTAAAAGGTTTGCTGCCCCGTGTGAGGATCGAACTCACGACCTTCAGATTATGAGACTGACGCGCTACCTACTGCGCTAACGAGGCCCTTCTTGCTAAAATATCCAAAAAGAAATTTAAAAATATTGATACCAAACTTCAGATATTTACAGTGATGTTGAAACCACCGTGCCAAAATGTATGTATGGTCTGAAATTCGACAACCCCTGAGACAAAAAGATTGATTTCATTCTAAAGTAATACATATCGATATGGACCTTACGATGTAGTATCCACCTTGACAAAAGTATGTATTGTGTGAAAGTCCAAAACCACAGTGAATTCATTTTCACTTCATCTTTAGCCAACACTGTCTTTTTAAAAGCTTTGCTGCCCCGTGTGAGGATCGAACTCACGACCTTCAGATTATGAGACTGACGCGCTACCTACTGCGCTAACGAGGCACTTCTTGCAAAAATATCCAAAATGAATAAAAAAATATCGATACCGAACGTCAGATTTTTACAGTGATGTTGAAACCACCGTGCCAAAATGTATGTATGGTCTGAAATTCGACAACCCCTGAGAAAAAAAGATTGATTTCATTCTAAAGTAATACATATCGATATGGACCTTACGATGTGGTATCCACCTTGACAAAAGTATGTATTGTGTGAAAGTCCAAAACCACAGTGAATTCATTTTCACTTCATCTTTAGCCAACACTGTCTTTTTAAAAGCTTTGCTGCCCCGTGTGAGGATCGAACTCACGACCTTCAGATTATGAGACTGACGCGCTACCTACTGCGCTAACGAGGCCCTTCTTGCAAAAATATCCAAAATGAAGAAAAAATATCGATACCGAACGTCAGATTTTTACAGTGATGTTGAAACCACCGTGCCAAAATGTATGTATGGTCTGAAATTCGACAACCCCTGAGAAAAAAGATTGATTTCATTCTAAAGTAATACATATCGATATGGACCTTACGATGTGGTATCCACCTTGACAAAAGTATGTATTGTGTGAAAGTCCAAAACGACCAGTGAATTATTTTCACTTCATCTTCAGCCAACACTGTCTTTTTAAAAGGTTTGCTGCCCCGTGTGAGGATCGAACTCACGACCTTCAGATTATGAGACTGACGCGCTACCTACTGCGCTAACGAGGCCCTTCTTGCAAAAAAATCCAAAAAGAAGAAAAAAATATCGATACCGAACGTCAGATTTTTACAGTGATGTTGAAACCACCGTGCCAAAATGTATGTATGGTCTGAAATTCGACAACCCCTGAGAAAAAAGATTGATTTCATTCTAAAGTAATACATATCGATATGGACCTTACGATGTGGTATCCACCTTGACAAATGTATGTATTGTGTGAAAGTCCAAAACGACCGTGAATTCATTTTCACTTCATCTTCAGCCAACACTGTCTTTTTAAAAGGTTTGCTGCCCCGTGTGAGGATCGAACTCACGACCTTCAGATTATGAGACTGACGCGCTACCTACTGCGCTAACGAGGCCCTTCTTGCAAAATATCCAAAAAGAAATTTAAAAAATATTGATACCAAACTTCAGATATTTACAGTGATGTTGAAACCACCGTGCCAAAATGTATGTATGGTCTGAAATTCGACAACCCCTGAGACAAAAAGATTGATTTCATTCTAAAGTAATACATATCGATATGGACCTTACGATGTAGTATCCACCTTGACAAAAGTATGTATTGTGTGAAAGTCCAAAACCACAGTGAATTCATTTTCACTTCATCTTTAGCCAACACTGTCTTTTTAAAAGCTTTGCTGCCCCGTGTGAGGATCGAACTCACGACCTTCAGATTATGAGACTGACGCGCTACCTACTGCGCTAACGAGGCACTTCTTGCAAAATTATCCAAAATGAATAAAAAAATATCGATACCGAACGTCAGATTTTTACAGTGATGTTGAAACCACCGTGCCAAAATGTATGTATGGTCTGAAATTCGACAACCCCTGAGAAAAAAAGATTGATTTCATTCTAAAGTAATACATATCGATATGGACCTTACGATGTGGTATCCACCTTGACAAAAGTATGTATTGTGTGAAAGTCCAAAACGACAGTGAATTCATTTTCACTTCATCTTCAGCCAACACTGTCTTTTTAAAAGCTTTGCTGCCCCGTGTGAGGATCGAACTCACGACCTTCAGATTATGAGACTGACGCGCTACCTACTGCGCTAACGAGGCCCTTCTTGCAAAAATATAAAAAAAAAAATATATGTATATCGATACCGAACTTCAGATTTTTACAGTGATGTTGAAACCACCGTGCCAAAATGTATGTATGGTCTGAAATTTACAACCCCTGAGAAAAAAAGATTGATTTCATTCTAAAGTAATACATATCGATATGGACCTTACGATGTGGTATCCACCTTGACAAAAGTATGTATTGTGTGAAAGTCCAAAACGACAGTGAATTCATTTTCACTTCATCTTCAGCCAACACTGTTTTTTAAAGCTTTGAGGATCGAACTCACACCTTCAGATTATGAGACTGACGCGCTACCTACTGAGCTAACAAGGCACTTCTTGCAAAAATATCCAAAAGAAAAAAAATATTGATACCGAACTTCAGATTTTTACAGTGATGTTGAAACCACCGTGCCAAAATGTATGTATGGTCTGAAATTCGACAACCCCTGAGACAAAAAGATTGATTTCATTCTAAAGTAATACATATCGATATGGACCTTACGATGTGGTATCCACCTTGACAAAAGTATGTATTGTGTGAAAGTCCAAAACCACAGTGAATTCATTTTCACTTCATCTTCAGCCAACACTGTCTTTTTGAAAGGTTTGCTGCCCCGTGTGAGGATCGAACTCACGACCTTCAGATTATGAGACTGATGCGCTACCTACTGCGCTAACGAGGCCCTTCCAAAATTTCCAAAAATAAATTTAAAAAATATCGATACCAAACTTCAGATTTTTACAGTGATGTTGAAACCACCGTGCCAAAATGTATGTATGGTCTGAAATTCGACAACCCCTGAGAAAAAAAGATTGATTTCATTCTAAAGTAATACATATCGATATGGACCTTACGATGTGGTATCCACCTTGACAAAAGTATGTATTGTGTGAAAGTCCAAAACGACAGTGAATTCATTTTCACTTCATCTTCAGCCAACACTGTCTTTTTGAAAGCTTTGCTGCCCCGTGTGAGGATCGAACTCACGACCTTCAGATTATGAGACTGACGCGCTACCTACTGCGCTAACGAGGCCCTTCTTGCAAAAATATCCAAAAAGAAATTTAAAAAATATCGATACCAAACGTCAGATTTTTACAGTGATGTTGAAACCACCGTGCCAAAATGTATGTATGGTCTGAAATTCGACAACCCCTGAGAAAAAAATTGATTTCATTCTAAAGTAATACATATCGATATGGACCTTACGATGTGGTATCCACCTTGACAAAAGTATGTATTGTGTGAAAGTCCAAAACCACAGTGAATTCATTTTCACTTCATCTTTAGCCAACACTGTCTTTTTAAAAGCTTTGCTGCCCCGTGTGAGGATCGAACTCACGACCTTCAGATTATGAGACTGACGCGCTACCTACTGCGCTAACGAGGCCCTTCTTGCAAAAAATCCAAAATTGAAGAAAAAAAATATCGATACCGAACGTCAGATTTTTACAGTGATGTTGAAACCACCGTGCCAAAATGTATGTATGGTCTGAAATTCGACAACCCCTGAGACAAAAAAGATTGATTTCATTCTAAAGTAATACATATCGATATGGACCTTACGATGTGGTATCCACCTTGACAAATGTATGTATTGTGTGAAAGTCCAAAACGACCGTGAATTAATTTTCACTTCATCTTCAGCCAACACTGTCTTTTTAAAAGGTTTGCTGCCCCGTGTGAGGATCGAACTCACGACCTTCAGATTATGAGACTGACGCGCTACCTACTGCGCTAACGAGGCCCTTCTTGCTAAAATATCCAAAAAGAAATTTAAAAAATATTGATACCAAACTTCAGATATTTACAGTGATGTTGAAACCACCGTGCCAAAATGTATGTATGGTCTGAAATTCGACAACCCCTGAGACAAAAAGATTGATTTCATTCTAAAGTAATACATATCGATATGGACCTTACGATGTAGTATCCACCTTGACAAAAGTATGTATTGTGTGAAAGTCCAAAACCACAGTGAATTCATTTTCACTTCATCTTTAGCCAACACTGTCTTTTTAAAAGCTTTGCTGCCCCGTGTGAGGATCGAACTCACGACCTTCAGATTATGAGACTGACGCGCTACCTACTGCGCTAACGAGGCACTTCTTGCAAAAATATCCAAAATGAATAAAAAATATCGATACCGAACGTCAGATTTTTACAGTGATGTTGAAACCACCGTGCCAAAATGTATGTATGGTCTGAAATTCGACAACCCCTGAGAAAAAAGATTGATTTCATTCTAAAGTAATAAATATCGATATGGACCTTACGATGTGGTATCCACCTTGACAAAAGTATGTATTGTGTGAAAGTCGAAAACCACAGTGAATTCATTTTCACTTCATCTTTAGCCAACACTGTCTTTTTAAAAGCTTTGCTGCCCCGTGTGAGGATCGAACTCACGACCTTCAGATTATGAGACTGACGCGCTACCTACTGCGCTAACGAGGCCCTTCTTGCAAAAAAATATCAAAAAGAAGAAAAAATATCGATACCGAACGTCAGATTTTTACAGTGATGTTGAAACCACCGTGCCAAAATGTATGTATGGTCTGAAATTCGACAACCCCTGAGAAAAAAGATTGATTTCATTCTAAAGTAATACATATCGATATGGACCTTACGATGTGGTATCCACCTTGACAAAAGTATGTATTGTGTGAAAGTCCAAAACGACAGTGAATTCATTTTCACTTCATCTTCAGCCAACACTGTCTTTTTAAAAGCTTTGCTGCCCCGTGTGAGGATCGAACTCACGACCTTCAGATTATGAGACTGACGCGCTACCTACTGCGCTAACGAGGCCCTTCTTGCAAAAATATCCAAAATGAAGAAAAAAATATCGATACCGAACGTCAGATTTTTACAGTGATGTTGAAACCACCGTGCCAAAATGTATGTATGGTCTGAAATTCGACAACCCCTGAGAAAAAAGATTGATTTCATTCTAAAGTAATACATATCGATATGGACCTTACGATGTGGTATCCACCTTGACAAAAGTATGTATTGTGTGAAAGTCCAAAACGACAGTGAATTAATTTTCACTTCATCTTCAGCCAACACTGTCTTTTTAAAAGGTTTGCTGCCCCGTGTGAGGATCGAACTCACGACCTTCAGATTATGAGACTGACGCGCTACCTACTGCGCTAACGAGGCCCTTCTTGCTAAAATATCCAAAAAGAAATTTAAAAAATATTGATACCAAACTTCAGATATTTACAGTGATGTTGAAACCACCGTGCCAAAATGTATGTATGGTCTGAAATTCGACAACCCCTGAGACAAAAAGATTGATTTCATTCTAAAGTAATACATATCGATATGGACCTTACGATGTAGTATCCACCTTGACAAAAGTATGTATTGTGTGAAAGTCCAAAACCACAGTGAATTCATTTTCACTTCATCTTTAGCCAACACTGTCTTTTTAAAAGCTTTGCTGCCCCGTGTGAGGATCGAACTCACGACCTTCAGATTATGAGACTGACGCGCTACCTACTGCGCTAACGAGGCACTTCTGCAAAAATATCCAAAATGAATAAAAAAATATCGATACCGAACGTCAGATTTTTACAGTGATGTTGAAACCACCGTGCCAAAATGTATGTATGGTCTGAAATTCGACAACCCCTGAGAAAAAAAGATTGATTTCATTCTAAAGTAATAAATATCGATATGGACCTTACGATGTGGTATCCACCTTGACAAAAGTATGTATTGTGTGAAAGTCCAAAAACCACAGTGAATTCATTTTCACTTCATCTTTAGCCAACACTGTCTTTTTGAAAGCTTTGCTGCCCCGTGTGAGGATCGAACTCATGACCTTCAGATTATGAGACTGACGCGCTACCTACTGCGCTAACGAGGCCCTTCTTGCAAAAATATTAAAAAAAGACAAAAAATATCGATACCGAACGTCAGATTTTTACAGTGATGTTGAAACCACCGTGCCAAAATGTATGTATGGTCTGAAATTCGACAACCCCTGAGAAAAAAAGATTGATTTCATTCTAAAGTAATACATATCGATATGGACCTTACGATGTGGTATCCACCTTGACAAAAGTATGTATTGTGTGAAAGTCCAAAATGACAGTGAATTAATTTTCACTTCATCTTCAGCCAACACTGTCTTTTTAAAAGGTTTGCTGCCCCGTGTGAGGATCGAACTCACGACCTTCAGATTATGAGACTGACGCGCTACCTACTGCGCTAACGAGGCCCTTCTTGCGAAAATATCCAAAAAGAAATTTAAAAAATATTGATACCAAACTTCAGATATTTACAGTGATGTTGAAACCACCGTGCCAAAATGTATGTATGGTCTGAAATTCGACAACCCCTGAGACAAAAAGATTGATTTCATTCTAAAGTAATACATATCGATATGGACCTTACGATGTAGTATCCACCTTGACAAAAGTATGTATTGTGTGAAAGTCCAAAACCACAGTGAATTCATTTTCACTTCATCTTTAGCCAACACTGTCTTTTTAAAAGCTTTGCTGCCCCGTGTGAGGATCGAACTCACGACCTTCAGATTATGAGACTGACGCGCTACCTACTGCGCTAACGAGGCACTTCTTGCCAAAATTATCCAAAATGAATAAAAATATCGATACCGAACGTCAGATTTTTACAGTGATGTTGAAACCACCGTGCCAAAATGTATGTATGGTCTGAAATTCGACAACCCCTGAGAAAAAAAGATTGATTTCATTCTAAAGTAATAAATATCGATATGGACCTTACGATGTGGTATCCACCTTGACAAAAGTATGTATTGTGTGAAAGTCGAAAACCACAGTGAATTCATTTTCACTTCATCTTTAGCCAACACTGTCTTTTTAAAAGCTTTGCTGCCCCGTGTGAGGATCGAACTCACGACCTTCAGATTATGAGACTGACGCGCTACCTACTGCGCTAACGAGGCCCTTCTTGCAAAAATACCCAAAATGAAGAAAAAAATATCGATACCAAACGTCAGATTTTTACAGTGATGTTGAAACCACCGTGCCAAAATGTATGTATGGTCTGAAATTCGACAACCCCTGAGAAAAAAGATTGATTTCATTCTAAAGTAATACATATCGATATGGACCTTACGATGTGGTATCCACCTTGACAAAAGTATGTATTGTGTGAAAGTCCAAAACGACAGTGAATTAATTTTCACTTCATCTTCAGCCAACACTGTCTTTTTAAAAGGTTTGCTGCCCCGTGTGAGGATCGAACTCACGACCTTCAGATTATGAGACTGACGCGCTACCTACTGCGCTAACGAGGCCCTTCTTGCTAAAATATCCAAAAAGAAATTTAAAAATATTGATACCAAACTTCAGATATTTACAGTGATGTTGAAACCACCGTGCCAAAATGTATGTATGGTCTGAAATTCGACAACCCCTGAGACAAAAAGATTGATTTCATTCTAAAGTAATACATATCGATATGGACCTTACGATGTAGTATCCACCTTGACAAAAGTATGTATTGTGTGAAAGTCCAAAACCACAGTGAATTCATTTTCACTTCATCTTTAGCCAACACTGTCTTTTTAAAAGCTTTGCTGCCCCGTGTGAGGATCGAACTCACGACCTTCAGATGAGACTGACGCGCTACCTACTGCGCTAACGAGGCCCTTCTTGCAAAATATCCAAAATGAAGAAAAAAATATCGATACCAAACTTCAGATTTTTACAGTGATGTTGAAACCACCGTGCCAAAATGTATGTATGGTCTGAAATTCGACAACCCCTGAGAAAAAAAGATTGATTTCATTCTAAAGTAATACATATCGATATGGACCTTACGATGTGGTATCCACCTTGACAAAAGTATGTATTGTGTGAAAGTCCAAAACCACAGTGAATTCATTTTCACTTCATCTTTAGCCAACACTGTCTTTTTAAAAGCTTTGCTGCCCCGTGTGAGGATCGAACTCACGACCTTCAGATTATGAGACTGACGCGCTACCTACTGCGCTAACGAGGCACTTCTTGCAAAAAAATCCAAATTGAAGACAAAAAATATCGATACCGAACGTCAGATTTTTACAGTGATGTTGAAACCACCGTGCCAAAATGTATGTATGGTCTGAAATTCGACAACCCCTGAGAAAAAAGATTGATTTCATTCTAAAGTAATACATATCGATATGGACCTTACGATGTGGTATCCACCTTGACAAAAGTATGTATTGTGTGAAAGTCCAAAACGACAGTGAATTCATTTTCACTTCATCTTCAGCCAACACTGTCTTTTTAAAAGCTTTGCTGCCCCGTGTGAGGATCGAACTCACGACCTTCAGATTATGAGACTGACGCGCTACCTACTGCGCTAACGAGGCCCTTCTTGCAAAAATATCCAAAATGAAGAAAAAAATATCGATACCGAACGTCAGATTTTTACAGTGATGTTGAAACCACCGTGCCAAAATGTATGTATGGTCTGAAATTCGACAACCCCTGAGAAAAAAAGATTGATTTCATTCTAAAGTAATACATATCGATATGGACCTTACGATGTGGTATCCACCTTGACAAAAGTATGTATTGTGTGAAAGTCCAAAACGACAGTGAATTCATTTTCACTTCATCTTCAGCCAACACTGTCTTTTTAAAAGGTTTGCTGCCCCGTGTGAGGATCGAACTCACGACCTTCAGATTATGAGACTGACGCGCTACCTACTGCGCTAACGAGGCCCTTCTTGCTAAAATATCCAAAAAGAAATTTAAAAAATATTGATACCAAACTTCAGATATTTACAGTGATGTTGAAACCACCGTGCCAAAATGTATGTATGGTCTGAAATTCGACAACCCCTGAGACAAAAAGATTGATTTCATTCTAAAGTAATACATATCGATATGGACCTTACGATGTAGTATCCACCTTGACAAAAGTATGTATTGTGTGAAAGTCCAAAACCACAGTGAATTCATTTTCACTTCATCTTTAGCCAACACTGTCTTTTTAAAAGCTTTGCTGCCCCGTGTGAGGATCGAACTCACGACCTTCAGATTATGAGACTGACGCGCTACCTACTGCGCTAACGAGGCCCTTCTTGCAAAAAAAATCCAAATTGAAGACAAAAAATATCGATACCGAACGTCAGATTTTTACAGTGATGTTGAAACCACCGTGCCAAAATGTATGTATGGTCTGAAATTCGACAACCCCTGAGAAAAAAAGATTGATTTCATTCTAAAGTAATACATATCGATATGGACCTTACGATGTGGTATCCACCTTGACAAATGTATGTATTGTGTGAAAGTCCAAAACGACAGTGAATTAATTTTCACTTCATCTTCAGCCAACACTGTCTTTTTAAAAGGTTTGCTGCCCCGTGTGAGGATCGAACTCACGACCTTCAGATTATGAGACTGACGCGCTACCTACTGCGCTAACGAGGCCCTTCTTGCTAAAATATCCAAAAAGAAATTTAAAAAATATTGATACCAAACTTCAGATATTTACAGTGATGTTGAAACCACCGTGCCAAAATGTATGTATGGTCTGAAATTCGACAACCCCTGAGACAAAAAAGATTGATTTCATTCTAAAGTAATACATATCGATATGGACCTTACGATGTAGTCCACCTTGACAAAAGTATGTATTGTGTGAAAGTCCAAAACCACAGTGAATTCATTTTCACTTCATCTTTAGCCAACACTGTCTTTTTAAAAGCTTTGCTGCCCCGTGTGAGGATCGAACTCACGACCTTCAGATTATGAGACTGACGCGCTACCTACTGCGCTAACGAGGCACTTCTTGCAAAAATATCCAAAATGAAGAAAAAAAATATCGATACCGAACGTCAGATTTTTACAGTGATGTTGAAACCACCGTGCCAAAATGTATGTATGGTCTGAAATTCGACAACCCCTGAGAAAAAAAGATTGATTTCATTCTAAAGTAATAAATATCGATATGGACCTTACGATGTGGTATCCACCTTGACAAAAGTATGTATTGTGTGAAAGTCCAAAACCACAGTGAATTCATTTTCACTTCATCTTTAGCCAACACTGTCTTTTTAAAAGCTTTGCTGCCCCGTGTGAGGATCGAACTCACGACCTTCAGATTATGAGACTGACGCGCTACCTACTGCGCTAACGAGGCCCTTCTTGCAAAAAAATATCCAAAAAGAAAAAAAAATATTGATACCAAACTTCAGATTTTACAGTGATGTTGAAACCACCGTGCCAAAATGTATGTATGGTCTGAAATTCGACAACCCCTGAGACAAAAAGATTGATTTCATTCTAAAGTAATACATATCGATATGGACCTTACGATGTGGTATCCACCTTGACAAAAGTATGTATTGTGTGAAAGTCCAAAACCACAGTGAATTCATTTTCACTTCATCTTTAGCCAACACTGTCTTTTTAAAAGCTTTGCTGCCCCGTGTGAGGATCGAACTCACGACCTTCAGATTATGAGACTGACGCGCTACCTACTGCGCTAACGAGGCACTTCTTGCAAAATTATCCAAAATGAAATTTAAAAATATCGATACCAAACGTCAGATTTTTACAGTGATGTTGAAACCACCGTGCCAAAATGTATGTATGGTCTGAAATTCGACAACCCTGAGAAAAAAAGATTGATTTCATTCTAAAGTAATAAATATCGATATGGACCTTACGATGTGGTATCCACCTTGACAAAAGTATGTATTGTGTGAAAGTCCAAAACCACAGTGAATTCATTTTCACTTCATCTTTAGCCAACACTGTCTTTTTAAAAGCTTTGCTGCCCCGTGTGAGGATCGAACTCACGACCTTCAGATTATGAGACTGACGCGCTACCTACTGCGCTAACGAGGCACTTCTTGCAAAAATATCCAAATTGAAGACAAAAAATATCGATACCGAACGTCAGATTTTTACAGTGATGTTGAAACCACCGTGCCAAAATGTATGTATGGTCTGAAATTCGACAACCCCTGAGAAAAAAGATTGATTTCATTCTAAAGTAATACATATCGATATGGACCTTACGATGTGGTATCCACCTTGACAAAAGTATGTATTGTGTGAAAGTCCAAAACGACAGTGAATTCATTTTCACTTCATCTTCAGCCAACACTGTCTTTTTAAAAGGTTTGCTGCCCCGTGTGAGGATCGAACTCACGACCTTCAGATTATGAGACTGACGCGCTACCTACTGCGCTAACGAGGCCCTTCTTGCAAAAATATCCAAAAAGAAATTTAAAAATATTGATACCAAACTTCAGATATTTACAGTGATGTTGAAACCACCGTGCCAAAATGTATGTATGGTCTGAAATTCGACAACCCCTGAGACAAAAAGATTGATTTCATTCTAAAGTAATACATATCGATATGGACCTTACGATGTAGTATCCACCTTGACAAAAGTATGTATTGTGTGAAAGTCCAAAACCACAGTGAATTCATTTTCACTTCATCTTTAGCCAACACTGTCTTTTTAAAAGCTTTGCTGCCCCGTGTGAGGATCGAACTCACGACCTTCAGATTATGAGACTGACGCGCTACCTACTGCGCTAACGAGGCCCTTCTTGCAAAAATATCCAAAATGAAGAAAAAAAATATCGATACCGAACGTCAGATTTTTACAGTGATGTTGAAACCACCGTGCCAAAATGTATGTATGGTCTGAAATTCGACAACCCCTGAGAAAAAAAGATTGATTTCATTCTAAAGTAATAAATATCGATATGGACCTTACGATGTGGTATCCACCTTGACAAAAGTATGTATTGTGTGAAAGTCCAAAACCACAGTGAATTCATTTTCACTTCATCTTTAGCCAACACTGTCTTTTTAAAGCTTTGCTGCCCCGTGTGAGGATCGAACTCACGACCTTCAGATTATGAGACTGACGCGCTACCTACTGCGCTAACGAGGCACTTCTTGCAAAAATATCCAAATTGAAGACAAAAAATATCGATACCGAACGTCAGATTTTTACAGTGATGTTGAAACGACCGTGCCAAAATGTATGTATGGTCTGAAATTCGACAACCCCTGAGAAAAAAAGATTGATTTCATTCTAAAGTAATACATATCGATATGGCCCTTACGATGTGGTATCCACCTTGACAAATGTATGTATTGTGTGAAAGTCCAAAACGACCGTGAATTAATTTTCACTTCATCTTCAGCCAACACTGTCTTTTTAAAAGGTTTGCTGCCCCGTGTGAGGATCGAACTCACGACCTTCAGATTATGAGACTGACGCGCTACCTACTGCGCTAACGAGGCCCTTCTTGCTAAAATATCCAAAAAGAAATTTAAAAAATATTGATACCAAACTTCAGATATTTACAGTGATGTTGAAACCACCGTGCCAAAATGTATGTATGGTCTGAAATTCGACAACCCCTGAGACAAAAAGATTGATTTCATTCTAAAGTAATACATATCGATATGGACCTTACGATGTAGTATCCACCTTGACAAAAGTATGTATTGTGTGAAAGTCCAAAACCACAGTGAATTCATTTTCACTTCATCTTTAGCCAACACTGTCTTTTTAAAAGCTTTGCTGCCCCGTGTGAGGATCGAACTCACGACCTTCAGATTATGAGACTGACGCGCTACCTACTGCGCTAACGAGGCACTTCTGCCAAAATTATCCAAAATGAATAAAAAAATATCGATACCGAACGTCAGATTTTTACAGTGATGTTGAAACCACCGTGCCAAAATGTATGTATGGTCTGAAATTCGACAACCCCTGAGAAAAAAAGATTGATTTCATTCTAAAGTAATAAATATCGATATGGACCTTACGATGTGGTATCCACCTTGACAAAAGTATGTATTGTGTGAAAGTCGAAAACCACAGTGAATTCATTTTCACTTCATCTTTAGCCAACACTGTCTTTTTAAAAGCTTTGCTGCCCCGTGTGAGGATCGAACTCACGACCTTCAGATTATGAGACTGACGCGCTACCTACTGCGCTAACGAGGCCCTTCTTGCAAAAAAAATACAAATTGAAGACAAAAAATATCGATACCGAACGTCAGATTTTTACAGTGATGTTGAAACGACCGTGCCAAAATGTATGTATGGTCTGAAATTCGACAACCCCTGAGAAAAAAAGATTGATTTCATTCTAAAGTAATACATATCGATATGGCCCTTACGATGTGGTATCCACCTTGACAAATGTATGTATTGTGTGAAAGTCCAAAACGACCGTGAATTAATTTTCACTTCATCTTCAGCCAACACTGTCTTTTTAAAAGGTTTGCTGCCCCGTGTGAGGATCGAACTCACGACCTTCAGATTATGAGACTGACGCGCTACCTACTGCGCTAACGAGGCCCTTCTTGCAAAATATCCAAAAAGAAATTTAAAAAATATTGATACCAAACTTCAGATATTTACAGTGATGTTGAAACCACCGTGCCAAAATGTATGTATGGTCTGAAATTCGACAACCCCTGAGACAAAAAGATTGATTTCATTCTAAAGTAATACATATCGATATGGACCTTACGATGTAGTATCCACCTTGACAAAAGTATGTATTGTGTGAAAGTCCAAAACGACAGTGAATTCATTTTCACTTCATCTTCAGCCAACACTGTCTTTTTAACAGCTTTGCTGCCCCGTGTGAGGATCGAACTCATGACCTTCAGATTATGAGACTGAAGCGCTACCTACTGTGCTAACGAGGCAATTCTGGCAAAAATATCCAAAATGAAGAAAAAAAATATCGATACCGAACGTCAGATTTTTACAGTGATGTTGAAACCACCGTGCCAAAATGTATGTATGGTCTGAAATTCGACAACCCCTGAGACAAAAAGATTGATTTCATTCTAAAGTAATACATATCGATATGGACCTTAAGATGTGGTATCCACCTTGACAAAAATATGTATTGTGTGAAAGTCCAAAACGACAGTGAATTCATTTTCACTTCATCTTCAGCCAACACTGTCTTTTTAAAAGCTTTGCTGCCCCGTGTGAGGATCGAACTCACGACCTTCAGATTATGAGACTTCATGTTCAGCCAAAACTGTCTTTTTAAAATCTTTGCTGCCCCATGTGAGAATCAACCCTAGTCTCGACGCAGCGTTCGGCCAACCCTAGTCTCGACGCAGCGTTCGGCCAACCCTAGTCTCGACGCAGCGTTCGGCCAACCCTAGTCTCGACGCAGCGTTCGGCCAACCCTAGTCTCGACGCAGCGTTCGGCCAACCCTAGTCTCGACGCAGCGTTCGGCCAACCCTAGTCTCGACGCAGGGTTCGGCCAACCCTAGTCTCGACGCAGGGTTCGGCCAACCCTAGTCTCGACGCAGGGTTCGGCCAACCCTAGTCTCGACGCAGCGTTAGGCCAACCCTAGTCTCGACGCAGCGTTCGGCCATCCCTAGTCTCGACGCAGCGTTCGGCCAACCCTAGTCCCGACGCAGGGTGCGGCCAACCCTAATCTCGACGCAGCGTTCTGCCAACCCTAGTCTCGACGCAGGCCAACCCTAGTCTCGACGCAGCGTTCGGCCAACCCTAGTCCCGACGCAGGGTGCGGCCAACCCTAATCTCGACGCAGCGTTCTGCCAACCCTAGTCTCGACGCAGGCCAACCCTAGTCTCGACGCAGGGTTCTGCCAACCCTAGTCTCGACGCAGGGTTCTGCCAACCCTAGTCTCGACGCAGGGTTCGGCCAACCCTAGTCTCGACGCAGGGTTCGGCCAACCCTAGTCTCGACGCAGCGTTCGGCCAACCCTAGTCTCGACGCAGCGTTCGGCCAACCCTAGTCTCGACGCAGCGTTCGGCCAACCCTAGTCTCGACGCAGCGTTCGGCCAACCCTAGTCTCGACGCAGCGTTCGGCCAACCCTAGTCTCGACGCAGGGTTCGGCCAACCCTAGTCTCGACGCAGCGTTCGGCCAACCCTAGTCTCGACGCAGCGTTCGGCCAACCCTAGTCTCGACGCAGCGTTAGGCCAACCCTAGTCTCGACGCAGCGTTCGGCCAACCCTAGTCTCGATGCAGCGTTCGGCCAACCCTAGTCTTGACGCAGGCCAACCCTAGTCTCGACGCAGCGTTCGGCCAACCCTAGTCTCGACGCAGGCCAACCCTAGTCTCGACGCAGCGTTCGGCCAACCCTAGTCTCGACGCAGCGTTCGGCCAACCCTAGTCTCGACGCAGGGTTCGGCCAACCCTAGTCTCGACGCAGCGTTCGGCCAACCCTAGTCTCGACGCAGCGTTCGGCCAACCCTAGTCTTGACGCAGGCCAACCCTAGTCTCGACGCAGCGTTCGGCCAACCCTAGTCTCGACGCAGGCCAACCCTAGTCTCGACGCAGCGTTCGGCCAACCCTAGTCTCGACGCAGCGTTCGGCCAACCCTAGTCTCGACGCAGGGTTCGGCCAACCCTAGTCTCGACGCAGGGTTCGGCCAACCCTAGTCTCGACGCAGGGTTCGGCCAACCCTAGTCTCGACGCAGGGTTCGGCCAACCCTAGTCTCGACGCAGCTTTCGGCCAACCCTAGTCTCGACGCAGCGTTCGGCCAACCCTAGTCTCGACGCAGGGTTCGGCCAACCCTAGTCTCGACGCAGGGTTCGGCCAACCCTAGTCTCGACGCAGCGTTAGGCCAACCCTAGTCTCGACGCAGCGTTCGGCCATCCCTAGTCTCGACGCAGCGTTCGGCCAACCCTAGTCCCGACGCAGGGTTCGGCCAACCCTAATCTCGACGCAGCGTTCTGCCAACCCTAGTCTCGACGCAGCGTTCGGCCAACCCTAGTCTCGCGCAGGCCAAACCTAGTCTCGACGCAGCGTTCGGCCAACCCTAGTCTCGACGCAGGCCAACCCTAGTCTCGACGCAGGCCAACCCTAGTCTCGACGCAGGCCAACCCTAGTCTCGACGCAGGCCAACCCTAGTCTCGACGCAGCGTTCGGCCAACCCTAGTCTCGACGCAGGCCAACCCTAGTCTCGACGCAGGGTTCGGCCAACCCTAGTCTCGACGCAGGGTTCGGCCAACCCTAGTCTCGACGGCCAACCCTAGTCTCGACGCAGGGTTCGGCCAACCCTAGTCTCGACGCAGGGTTCGGCCAACCCTAGTCTCGACGCAGCGTTCGGCCAACCCTAGTCTCGACGCAGCGTTCGGCCAACCCTAGTCTCGACGCAGGGTTCGGCCAACCCTAGTCTCGACGCAGCGTTCGGCCAACCCTAGTCTCGACGCAGGCCAACCCTAGTCTCGACGCAGCGTTCGGCCAACCCTAGTCTCGACGCAGCGTTCGGCCAACCCTAGTCTCGACGCAGCGTTCGCCAACCCTAGTCTCGACGCAGCGTTCGGCCAACCCTAGTCTCGACGCAGCGTTCGGCCAACCCTAGTCTCGACGCAGCGTTCGGCCAACCCTAGTCTCGACGCAGGGTTCGGCCAACCTAGTCTCGACGCAGGGTTCGGCCAACCCTAGTCTCGACGCAGCGTTCGGCCAACCCTAGTCTCGACGCAGGTTCCAACCCTAGTCTCGACGCAGGCCAACCCTAGTCTCGACGCAGCGTTCGGCCAACCCTAGTCTCGACGCAGGCCAACCCTAGTCTCGACGCAGGCCAACCCTAGTCTCGACGCAGGCGTTCGGCCAACCTAGTCTCGACGCAGGGTTCGGCCAACCCTAGTCTCGACGCAGGTTCGGCCAACCCTAGTCTCGACGCAGGGTTCGGCCAACCCTAGTCTCGACGCAGGGTTCGGCCAACCCTAGTCTCGACGCAGGGTTCGGCCAACCCTAGTCTCGACGCAGCGTTCGGCCAACCCTAGTCTCGACGCAGGCGTTCTCGACCAACCCCCTAGTCTCGACGCAGGCCAACCCTAGTCTCGACGCAGCGTTCGGCCAACCCTAGTCTCGACGCAGGCCAACCCTAGTCTCGACGCAGCGTTCGGCCAACCCTAGTCTCGACGCAGGCCAACCCTAGTCTCGACGCAGGGTTCCCAACCCTAGTCTCGACGCAGGTTCGGCCAACCCTAGTCTCGACCAAACCCTAGTCTCGACGCAGGCCAACCCTAGTCTCGACGCAGGCCAACCCTAGTCTCGACGCAGGCCAACCCTAGTCTCGACGCAGGGTTCGGCCAACCCTAGTCTCGACGCAGCGTTCGGCCAACCCTAGTCTCGACGCAGGCCAACCCTAGTCTCGACGCAGGGTTCGGCCAACCCTAGTCTCGACGCAGGGTTCGGCCAACCCTAGTCTCGACGCAGCGTTCGGCCAACCCTAGTCTCGCGCAGGCCAACCCTAGTCTCGACGCAGCGTTCGGCCAACCCTAGTCTCGACGCAGGCCAACCCTAGTCTCGACGCAGGCCAACCCTAGTCTCGACGCAGGCCAACCCTAGTCTCGACGCAGCGTTCGGCCAACCCTAGTCTCGACGCAGGCCAACCCTAGTCTCGACGCAGGGTTCGGCCAACCCTAGTCTCGACGCAGGCCAGCCAGGCCCCTAGTCTCGACGCAGGGTTCGGCCAACCCTAGTCTCGACGCAGGGTTCGGCCAACCCTAGTCTCGACGCAGCGTTCGGCCAACCCTAGTCTCGACGCAGGGTTCGGCCAACCCTAGTCTCGACGCAGCGTTCGGCCAACCCTAGTCTCGACGCAGGCCAACCCTAGTCTCGACGCAGCGTTCGGCCAACCCTAGTCTCGACGCAGCGTTCGGCCAACCCTAGTCTCGACGCAAGCCAACCCTAGTCTCGACGCAGCGTTCGGCCAACCCTAGTCTCGACGCAGCGTTCGGCCAACCCTAGTATCGACGCAGCGTTCGGCCAACCCTAGTCTCGACGCAGGGTTCGGCCAACCCTAGTCTCGACGCAGGCCAACCCTAGTCTCGACGCAGCGTTCGGCCAACCCTAGTCTCGACGCAGCGTTCGGCCAACCCTAGTCTCGACGCAGGGTTCGGCCAACCCTAGTCTCGACGCAGGATTCGGCCAACCCTAGTCTCGACGCAGCGTTCGGCCAACCCTAGTCTCGCGCAGGCCAACCCTAGTCTCGACGCAGCGTTCGGCCAACCCTAGTCTCGACGCAGGCCAACCCTAGTCTCGACGCAGGCCAACCCTAGTCTCGACGCAGGCCAACCCTAGTCTCGACGCAGCGTTCGGCCAACCCTAGTCTCGACGCAGGCCAACCTAGTCTCGACGCAGGGTTCGGCCAACCCTAGTCTCGGCGCAGGGTAGTCTCGACGCAGGGTTCGGCCAACCCTAGTCTCGACGCAGGGTTCGGCCAACCCTAGTCTCGACGCAGCGTTCGGCCAACCCTAGTCTCGACGCAGCGTTCGGCCAACCCTAGTCTCGACGCAGGCCAACCCTAGTCTCGACGCAGCGTTCGGCCAACCCTAGTCTCGACGCAGCGTTCGGCCAACCCTAGTCTCGACGCAAGCCAACCCTAGTCTCGACGCAGCGTTCGGCCAACCCTAGTCTCGACGCAGCGTTCGGCCAACCCTAGTATCGACGCAGCGTTCGGCCAACCCTAGTCTCGACGCAGGGTTCGGCCAAAGTTCGGCCAACCCTAGTCTCGACGCAGGGTTCGGCCAACCCTAGTCTCGACGCAGGGTTCTGCCAACCCTAGTCTCGACGCAGGGTTCGGCCAACCCTAGTCTCGACGCAGGGTTCGGCCAACCCTAGTCTCGACGCAGCGTTCGGCAACCCTAGTCTCGGCGCAGGCCAACCCTAGTCTCGACGCAGCGTCTCGACGCGGCCAACCCTAGTCTCGACGCAGGCCAACCCTAGTCTCGACGCAGCGTTCGGCCAACCCTAGTCTCGACGCAGGTTCGGCCAACCCCTAGTCTCGACGCAGGGTTCTGCCAACCCCTAGTCTCGACGCAGGGTTCTGCCAACCCTAGTCTCGACGCAGGGTTCGGCCAACCCTAGTCTCGACGCGCGTTCGGCCAACCTAGTCTCGACGCAGCGTTCGGCCAACCCTAGTCTCGACGCAGGGTTCGGCCAACCCTAGTCTCGACGCAGCGTTCGGCCAACCTAGTCTCGACGCAGCGTTCGGCCAACCTAGTCTCGACGCAGCGTTCGGCCAACCAGTCCCTAGTCTAGTCTCGCAGGCCAACCCTAGTCTCGACGCAGCGTTCTGCCAACCCTAGTCTCGGCGCAGGGTTCGCCAACCCTAGTCTCGACGCAGGGTTCGGCCAACCCTAGTCTCGACGCAGCGTTCGGCCAACCCTAGTCTCGACGCAGCGTTCGGCCAACCCTAGTCTCGACGCAGCGTTCGGCCAACCCTAGTCTCGACGCAGCGTTCGGCCAACCCTAGTCTCGACGCAGGCCAACCCTAGTCTCGACGCAGCGTTCGGCCAACCCTAGTCTCGACGCAGGCCAACCCTAGTCTCGACGCAGCGTTCGGCCAACCCTAGTCTCGACGCAGGCCAACCCTAGTCTCGACGCAGCGTTCGGCCAACCTAGTCTCGACGCAGCGTTCTGCCAACCCTAGTCTCGACGCAGGGTTCGGCCAACCCTAGTCTCGACGCAGCGTTCGGCCAACCCTAGTCTCGACACCCTAGTCTCGACGCAGCGTTCGGCCAACCCTAGTCTCGACGCAGCGTTCGGCCAACCCTAGTCTCGACGCAGGGTTCGGCCAACCCTAGTCTCGACGCAGCGTTCGGCCAACCCTAGTCTCGACGCAGCGTTCGGCCAACCCTAGTCTCGACGCAGGGTTCGGCCAACCCTAGTCTCGACGCAGGGTTCTGCCAACCCTAGTCTCGACGCAGGGTTCGGCCAACCCTAGTCTCGACGCAGGGTTCGGCCAACCCTAGTCTCGACGCAGCGTTCGCCAACCCTAGTCTCGACGCCCAACCCTAGTCTCGACGCAGCGTTCGGCCAACCCTAGTCTCGACGCAGGCCCAACCCTAGTCTCGACGCAGGGTTCGGCCAACCTAGTCTCGACGCAGCGTTCGGCCAACCCTAGTCTCGCCAGGTTCCCAACCTAGTCTCGACGCAGCGTTCGGCCAACCCTAGTCTCGCGCAGGTTCCCAACCTAGTCTCGACGCAGGGTTCGGCCAACCCTAGTCTCGGCGCAGCGTTCGGCCAACCCTAGTCTCGACGCAGGCCAACCCTAGTCTCGACGCAGCGTTCGGCCAACCCTAGTCTCGACGCAGCGTTCGGCCAACCCTAGTCTCGACGCAGGCCAACCCTAGTCTCGACGCAGCGTTCGGCCAACCCTAGTCTCGACGCAGCGTTCGGCCAACCCTAGTCTCGACGCAGGGTTCGGCCAACCCTAGTCTCGACGCAGCGTTCGGCCAACCCTAGTCTCGACGCAGGGTTCGGCCAACCCTAGTCTCGACGCAGGGTTCGGCCAACCCTAGTCTCGACGCAGGGTTCGGCCAACCCTAGTCTCGACGCAGGGTTCGGCCAACCCTAGTCTCGACGCAGCGTTCGGCCAACCCTAGTCTCGACGCAGGCCAACCCTAGTCTCGACGCAGCGTTCGGCCAACCCTAGTCTCGACGCAGGCCAACCCTAGTCTCGGCGCAGCGTTCGGCCAACCCTAGTCTCGACGCAGCGTTCGGCCAACCCTAGTCTCGACGCAGGGTTCGGCCAACCTAGTCTCGCCAACCCTAGTCTCGACGCAGGTTCGGCCAACCCTAGTCTCGGCGCAGCGTTCGGCCAACCCTAGTCTCGGCGCAGGGTTCGGCCAACCCTAGTCTCGGCGCAGGCCAACCCTAGTCTCGACGCAGCGTTCGGCCAACCCTAGTCTCGACGCAGGCCAACCCTAGTCTCGACGCAGCGTTCGGCCAACCCTAGTCTCGACGCAGGCCAACCCTAGTCTCGACGCAGCGTTCGGCCAACCCTAGTCTCGACGCAGGCCAACCCTAGTCTCGACGCAGGGTTCGGCCAACCCTAGTCTCGGCGCAGCGTTCGGCCAACCCTAGTCTCGACGCAGGCCAACCCTAGTCTCGACGCAGGTTCGGCCAACCCTAGTCTCGACGCAGGGTTCGGCCAACCCTAGTCTCGACGCAGGGTTCGGCCAACCCTAGTCTCGACGCAGGGTTCGACGGCCAACCCTAGTCTCGACGCAGCGTTCGGCCAACCCTAGTCTCGACGCAGGGTTCGCCAACCCTAGTCTCGGCCAACCCTAGTCTCGACGCAACCCCTAGTCTCGACGCAGCGTTCGGCCAACCCTAGTCTCGACGCAGCGTTCGGCCAACCCTAGTCTCGACGCAAAGCCAACCCTAGTCTCGGCGCAGCGTTCGGCCAACCCTAGTCTCGACGCAGGTTCGGCCAACCTAGTCTCGACGCAGCGTTCGGCCAACCCTAGTCTCGACGCAGGGTTCGGCCAACCCTAGTCTCGACGCAGGGTTCGGCCAACCCTAGTCTCGACGCAGGGTTCGGCCAACCCTAGTCTCGACGCAGGGTTCGGCAACCTAGTCTCGGCGCAGCGTTCGGCCAACCCTAGTCTCGACGCAGGCCAACCTAGTCTCGACGCAGCGTTCGGCCAACCTAGTCTCGGCGCAGCCTAGTTCGCCAGCCCTAGTCTCGACGCAGCGTTCTGCCAACCCTAGTCTCGACGCAGGGTTCGGCCAACCCTAGTCTCGACGCAGGGTTCGGCCAACCCTAGTCTCGACGCAGCGTTCGGCCAACCCTAGTCTCGACGCAGGGTTCGGCCAACCCTAGTCTCGACGCAGCGTTCGGCCAACCCTAGTCTCGACGCAGGCCAACCTAGTCTCGACGCAGCGTTCGGCCAACCCTAGTCTCGACGCAGCGTTCGGCCAACCTAGTCTCGCAGGCCAACCCCTAGTTCGGCCAACCCTAGTCTCGACGCAGGGTTCGGCCAACCTAGTCTCGGCGCAGGGTTCGCCAGCCCTAGTCTCGACGCAGGGTTCCCAACCCTAGTCTCGACGCAGCGTTCGGCCAACCCTAGTCTCGACGCAGCCCAACCCTAGTCTCGACGCAGGCGGCCAACCCTAGTCTCGACGCAGCGTTCGGCCAACCCTAGTCTCGACGCAGGCCAAACCTAGTCTCGGCGCAGCGTTCGGCCAACCCTAGTCTCGACGCCAACCCTAGTCTCGACGCAGCGTTCGTTCGCCTAGTCTCGACGCAGGCCAACCTAGTCTCGACGCAGCGTTCGGCCAACCCTAGTCTCTCGGCGCAGGTTCGGCCAACCCTAGTCTCGACGCAGCGTTCTGGCCAACCCTAGTCTCGACGCAGGGGTTCGGCCAACCCTAGTCTCGACGCAGCGTTCGGCCAACCCTAGTCTCGACGCAGCGTTCGGCCAACCTAGTCTCGACGCAGCGTTCGGCCAACCTAGTCTCGACGCAGCGTTCGGCCAACCTAGTCTCGACGCAGGCCAACCCTAGTCTCACGACGTTCAGCCAACCCTAGTCTCGACGCAGCGTTCGGCCAACCCTAGTCTCGACGCAGGTTCGGCCAACCCTAGTCTCGACGCAGGTTCGGCCAACCCTAGTCTCGACGCAGCGTTCGGCCAACCCTAGTCTCGACGGCCAGCCTAGTCTCGACGCAGGTTCGGCCAACCTAGTCTCGACGCAGGGTTCGGCCAACCCTAGTCTCGACGCAGGTTCGGCCAACCTAGTCTCGACGCAGGTTCGGCCAACCCTAGTCTCGACGCAGCGTTCGGCCAACCCTAGTCTCGACGCCAACCCTAGTCTCGGCGCAGCGTTCGGCCAACCCTAGTCTCGGCGCAGCGTTCGGCCAACCCTAGTCTCGACGCAGCGTTCGGCCAACCCTAGTCTCGAGCAGGCCAACCCTAGTCTCGGCAGGGTTCGGCCAACCTAGTCTCGACGCAGGCCAACCCTAGTCTCGACGCAGGCCAGCCTAGTCTCGGCCAACCTAGTCTCGACGCAGGCCAACCCTAGTCTCGACGCCAACCCTAGTCTCGACGCAGGCCAGCCCTAGTCTCGGCGCAGGCCAACCCTAGTCTCGACGCAGGGTTCGGCCAACCCTAGTCTCGGCGCAGCGTTCGGCCAACCCTAGTCTCGACGCAGGCCAACCCTAGTCTCGACGCAGCGTTCGGCCAACCCTAGTCTCGACGCAGCGTTCGGCCAACCCTAGTCTCGACGCAGGCCAACCCTAGTCTCGCCAGGCCAACCCTAGTCTCGGCGCAGGCCAACCCTAGTCTCGACGCAGGCCAACCCTAGTCTCGACGCAGGCCAACCCTAGTCTCGACGCAGGGTTCTGCCAACCCTAGTCTCGACGCAGGTTCTGCCAACCCTAGTCTCGACGCAGGCCAACCCTAGTCTCGACGTTCGGCCAACCTAGTCTCGGCGCAGGCCAACCCTAGTCTCGACGCAGCGTTCGGCCAACCCTAGTCTCGGCGCAGCCAACCCTAGTCTCGAGCAGCGTTCGGCCAACCCCTAGTCTCGACGCAGGCCAACCTAGTCTCGACGCAGCGTTCGGCCAACCCTAGTCTCGACGCAGCGTTCTGCCAACCTAGTCTCGACGCAGGGTTCGGCCAACCCTAGTCTCGACGCAGCGTTCGGCCAACCCTAGTCTCGACGGCCAACCTAGTCTCGACGCAGCGTTCGGCCAACCCTAGTCTCGACGCAGCGTTCGGCCAACCCTAGTCTCGACGCAGGCCAACCCTAGTCACGGCCAGGCCACCCTAGTCTGGACGCAGCGTTCGGCCAACCTAGTCTCGACGCAGCGTTCGGCCAACCCTAGTCTCGGCGCAGCGTTCGGCCAACCCTAGTCTCGACGCAGCGTTCGGCCAACCCTAGTCTCGGCGCACGTTCGCCAACCTAGTCTCGGCGCGGGTTCGGCCAACCCTAGTCTCGACGCAGGGTTCGGCCAACCCTAGTCTCGGACGCAGCGTTCGGCCAACCTAGTCTGGACGCAGCGTTCGGCCAACCCTAGTCTCGACGCAGCTTTCGGCCAACCCTAGTCTCGACGCAGCGTTCGGCCAACCCTAGTCTCGACGCAGCGTTCGGCCAACCCTAGTCTCGACGCAGCGTTCGGCCAACCCTAGTCTCGACGCAGCGTTCGGCCAACCCTAGTCTCGAAGCAGGCCAACCCTAGTCTCGACGCAGGGTTCGGCCAACCCTAGTCTCGACGCAGGCCAACCCTAGTCTCGACGCAGGCCAACCCTAGTCTCGACGCAGGCCAACCCTAGTCTCGACGCAGGCCAACCCTAGTCTCGACGCAGGCCAACCCTAGTCTCGACGCAGGCCAACCCTAGTCTCGACGCAGGCCAACCCTAGTCTCGACGCAGGCCAACCCTAGTCTCGACGCAGGGTTCGGCCAACCCTAGTCTCGACGCAGGGTTCGGCCAACCCTAGTCTCGACGCAGGCCAACCCTAGTCTCGACGCAGGGTTCTGCCAACCCTAGTCTCGACGCAGGGTTCTGCCAACCCTAGTCTCGACGCAGGGTTCGGCCAACCCTAGTCTCGACGCAGGGTTCGGCCAACCTAGTCTCGGCGCAGCGTTCGGCCAACCCTAGTCTTGACCAGGCCAACCCTAGTCTCGACGCAGCGTTCGGCCAACCTAGTCTCGACGCAGGCCAACCTAATCTCGACGCAGCGTTCGGCCAACCCTAGTCTCGACGCAGGCCAGCCTAGTCTCGGCCAACCCTAGTCTCGACGCAGGCCAACCCTAGTCTCGACGCAGCGTTCGGCCAACCCTAGTCTCGACGCAGCGTTCTGCCAAACCTAGTCTCGACGCAGGGTTCGGCCAACCCTAGTCTCGACGCAGCGTTCGGCCAACCCTAGTCTCGACGGCCAACCCTAGTCTCGACGCAGCGTTCGGCCAACCCTAGTCTCTACGCAGCGTTCGGCCAACCCTAGTCTCGACGCAGGCCAACCCTAGTCACGACGCAGGCCAACCCTAGTCTAGACGCAGCGTTCGGCCAACCCTAGTCTCGACGCAGCGTTCGGCCAACCCTAGTCTCG
This sequence comes from Oncorhynchus nerka, assembly GCF_034236695.1. NCBI lineage: Eukaryota > Metazoa > Chordata > Actinopteri > Salmoniformes > Salmonidae > Oncorhynchus > Oncorhynchus nerka. The sequence continues at coordinate 652,051 of NC_088410.1, read as the reverse complement.
ACGCAGCGTTCGGCCAACCCTAGGCTCGACGCAGCGTTCGGCCAACCCTAGTCTCGACGGCCAACCCTAGTCTCGACGCAGGGTTCGGCCAACCCTAGTCTCGACGAAGGGTTCGGCCAACCCTAGTCTGGACGCAGCGTTCGGCCAACCCTAGTCTGGACGCAGCGTTCGGCCAACCCTAGTCTCGACGCAGGGTTCGGCCAACCCTAGTCTCGACGCAGCGTTCGGCCAACCCTAGTCTCGACGCAGCGTTCGGCCAACCCTAGTCTCGACGCAGGGTTCGGCCAACCCTAGTCTCGACGCAGCTTTCGGCCAACCCTAGTCTCGACGCAGGGTTCGGCCAACCCTAGTCTCGACGCAGCTTTCGGCCAACCCTAGTCTCGACGCAGCGTTCGGCCAACCCTAGTCTCGACGCAGCGTTCGGCCAACCCTAGTCTCGACGCAGCGTTCGGCCAACCCTAGTCTCGACGCAGCGTTCGGCCAACCCTAGTCTCGAAGCAGGCCAACCCTAGTCTCGACGCAGGGTTCGGCCAACCCTAGTCTCGACGCAGGCCTCGGCCAACCCTAGTCTCGACGCAGGCCAACCCTAGTCTCGACGCAGGCCAACCCTAGTCTCGACGCAGGCCAACCCTAGTCTCGACGCAGGCCAACCCTAGTCTCGACGCAGGCCAACCCTAGTCTCGACGCAGGGTTCGGCCAACCCTAGTCTCGACGCAGGGGTTCGGCCAACCCTAGTCTCGGCGCAGGGTTCGGCCAACCCTAGTCTCGGCGCAGCGTTCGGCCAACCCTAGTCTCGACGCAGGGTTCGGCCAACCCTAGTCTCGACGCAGCGTTCGGCCAACCTAGTCTCGATGCAGCGTTCGGCCAACCCTAGTCTCGACGCAGGGTTCGGCCAACCCTAGTCTCGACGCAGCGTTCGGCCAACCTAGTCTCGGCCAGGGTTCGGCCAACCCCTAGTCTCGGCGCGCGTTCGGCCAACCCTAGTCTCGATGCAGCGTTCGGCCAACCTAGTCTCGACGCAGGGTTTCGGCCAACCTAGTCTCGACCCAGCGTTCGGCCAACCTAGTCTCGGCGCAGCGTTCGGCCAACCCTAGTCTCGACGCAGCGTTCGGCCAACCTAGTCTCGACGCAGCGTTCGGCCAACCCTAGTCTCGACGCAGCGTTCGGCCAACCTAGTCTCGACCAGGCCCCTAGTCTCGACCCAGCGTTCGGCCAACCCTAGTCTCGACGCAGGGGTTCGGCCAACCCTAGTCTCGACGCAGGGTTTCGGCCAACCCTAGTCTCGACGCAGCGTTCGGCCAACCCTAGTCTCGACGCAGCGTTCGGCCAACCCTAGTCTCGATGCAGCGTTCGGCCAACCCTAGTCTCGACGCAGGGTTTCGGCCAACCCTAGTCTCGACGCAGCGTTCGGCCAACCCTAGTCTCGATGCAGCGTTCGGCCAACCCTAGTCTCGACGCAGCGTTCGGCCAACCCTAGTCTCGACGCAGCGTTCGGCCAACCTAGTCTCGACGCAGGGTTTCGGCCAACCCTAGTCTCGACGCAGCGTTTTGGCCAACCTAGTCTCGATGCAGCGTTCGGCCAACCCTAGTCTCGACGCAGCGTTCGGCCAACCCTAGTCTCGATGCAGCGTTCGGCCAACCCTAGTCTCGACGCAGCGTTCGGCCAACCCTAGTCTCGACGCAGGGTTTCGGCCAACCCTACCTTTAAACCTTTAAAGCCAAGGGCAGGACACATGTTAGCACGAAGGGCAGGACCAAGTTGAAACATGGCTAATATCAATCTTTAATAAATTAATTTTCAGATTTTTTTACACGGCACACACTGCATTAACACACACACACGCACGCACACACACACACACACACACACACACACACACACACACACACACACACACACACACACACACACACACACACACAATGAACATTACATTACAGTCTGCATTAACACACACACACACACACACACACACGCACAATGAACATTACATTACAGTCTGCATTAACACACACACACCAATGAACATTACATTACAGTCTGCATTAACACACACACACAATGAACATTACATAACAGTCTGCATTAACACACACACACACACACACAATGAACATTACATAACAGTCTGCATTAACACACACACACAATGACATTACACAGTCTGCATTAACACACACACACACACACACACACACAATGAACATTACATAACAGTCTGCATTAACACACACACACCAATGAACATTACATAACAGTCTGCATTAACACACACACACACACACACACACACACCAATGAACATTACATAACAGTCTGCATTAACACACACACACCAATGACCATTACATTACAGTCTGCATTAACACACACACACCAATGAACATTACATAACAGTCTGCATTAACACACACACACCAATGACCATTACATTACAGTCTGCATTAACACACACACACACCAATGACCATTACATTACAGTCTGCATTAACACACACACACACCAATGAACATTACATAACAGTTTGTGAAGGTGATCGGGGGGAGGGGGGGGTAAATTAAGGACTAGATTCTATCTATGTTGTGGTACTTCTATGTAAAGGGACAGGGCTGTATATCTATGTTGTGGTATTTCTATGTAAAGGGACAGGGCTGTATATCTATGTTGTGGTGTTTCTATGTAAAGGGACAGGGCTGTATATCTATGTTGTGGTATTTCTATGTAAAGGGACAGGGCTGTATATCTATGTTGTGGTATTTCTATGTAAAGGGACAGGGCTGTATATCTATGTTGTGGTGTTTCTATGTAAAGGGACAGGGCTGTATATCTATGTTGTGGTGTTTCTATGTAAAGGGACAGGGCTGTATATCTATGTTGTGGTATTTCTATGTAAAGGGACAGGGCTGTATATCTATGTTGTGGTATTTCTATTTAAAGGGACAGGGCTGTATATCTATGTTGTGGTACTTCTATGTAAAGGGACAGGGCTGTATATCTATGTTGTGGTGTTTCTATGTAAAGGGACAGGGCTGTATATCTATGTTGTGGTATTTCTATGTAAAGGGACAGGGCTGTATATCTATGTTGTGGTGTTTCTATGTAAAGGGACAGGGCTGTATATCTATGTTGTGGTATTTCTATGTAAAGGGACAGGGATGTATATCTATGTTGTGGTATTTCTATGTAAAGGGACAGGGCTGTATATCTATGTTGTGGTGTTTCTATGTAAAGGGACAGGGCTGTATATCTATGTTGTGGTATTTCTATGTAAAGGGACAGGGATGTATATCTATGTTGTGGTATTTCTATGTAAAGGGACAGGGATATATATCTATGTTGTGGTATTTCTATGTAAAGGGACGGCACTGTAGGAGAAGCGGAGGGCCGGAGGACCACTTCCTGCGTGGTGCTGTTTGATGAGGTCAGACAGGAAGTCCATCACCCGGAGGTCATCCTCCCCGCTGAAACCCCGCCCACACAGGAAGTCCCTGCGACGCTGAGTCAGCGTGAAGTCATCGTCCTCCCCGGGGAGGCTGGGAAGCTGGAGGTCAGAGTGGCTGTGGCAGATGGGTGGTGCCTGACCCCCAGGTGAACTCTGAGCTCTACCCGATGTTAGAGTTGAAAGGTCAGGAGAACAGGAGAACAGGAAGGCCTTAGCGGTCAGCTCAGCGAGGCAGCTCTCCACGTGGAGAAGGTAGGTGCTGCCACGACCTGGACATAAGAAACACAAACAAACATTCAACACATTTTTACACTATGATAGACATGCGAATAGTTTAGTTGAAGATGCAGGTAAAGACATAAGACAGGAATGCTGTGTTCATAACCAAGTGGAAGTAGGAATTTAACCTCTTCAACCTATGGGGGCGATGTGTCATTATTGGATAAAAAGACGTGCCCGTTTTCATAACCAAGTGGAAGTAGGAATATAAGACCCCATTGGACTGGGAGAGACATCCACTGTTCCGCCCCTCCAACTGGCCAATAGTAGTGGGAGAGACATCCACTGGAACGCCCCTCCAACTGGCCAATAGTAGTGGGAATTTAAGATCCCTGGGAGAGACATCCACTGGAACAAACCTCCAACTGGTCAATAGTAGTGGGAATTTAAGATCCCTGGGAGAGACATCCACTGGAACGCCCTTCCAACTGGTCAATAGTAGTGGGAATTTAAGATCCCTGGGAGAGACATCCACTGGAACGCCCTGCAACTGGTCAATAGTAGTGGGAATATAAGATCCCTGGGAGAGACATCCACTGGAACGCCCCTCCAACTGGTCAATAGTAGTGGGAATTTAAGATCCCTGGGAGAGACATCCACTGGAACGCCCCTCCAACTGGTCAATAGTAGTGGGAATTTAAGATCCCTGGGAGAGACATCCACTGGAACGCCCCTCCAACTGGCCAATAGTAGTGGGAATTTAAGATCCCTGGGAGAGACATCCACTGGAACGCCCTTCCAACTGGTCAATAGTAGTGGGAATTTAAGATCCCTGGGAGAGACATCCACTGGAACGCCCTTCCAACTGGTCAATAGTAGTGGGAATTTAAGATCCCTGGGAGAGACATCCACTGGAACGCCCCTCCAACTGGTCAATAGTAGTGGGAATTTAAGATCCCTGGGAGAGACATCCACTGGAACGCCCTTCCAACTGGTCAATAGTAGTGGGAATTTAAGATCCCTGGGAGAGACATCCACTGGAACGCCCTTCCAACTGGCCAATAGAAGTGGGAATTTAAGATCCCTGGGAGAGACATCCACTGGAACTGGTCAATAGTAGTGGGAATTTAAGATCCCTGGGAGAGACATCCACTGGAACGCCCTTCCAACTGGTCAATAGTAGTGGGAATTTAAGATCCCTGGGAGAGACATCCACTGGAACGCCCCTCCAACTGGTCAATAGTAGTGGGAATTAAAGATCCCTGGGAGAGACCTCCAACTGGCCAATAGAAGTGGGAATTAAAGATCCCTGGGAGAGACATCCACTGGAACGCCCTTCCAACTGGTCAATAGTAGTGGGAATTTAAGATCCCTGGGAGAGACATCCACTGGAACTGGTCAATAGTAGTGGGAATTTAAGATCCCTGGGAGAGACATCCACTGGAACGCCCTGCAACTGGTCAATAGTAGTGGGAATTAAAGATCCCTGGGAGAGACATCCACTAGAACGCCCCTCCAACTGGCCAATAGTAGTGGGAATTTAAGATCCCTGGGAGAGACAGCTCCCACATGTTGACCTCTGACCTACTAAGGAAATGACCTCCAGAACAGCATTTTCAGCAGTTAAATGCAACAAAGCATTATTTATCTATTATAACATGTTTTTGAACACTATAATCTGTTTAGGAGCATGTTGTTTTGGATTATACCCCCACAGCTTGTTCCACCATTAGCCAATTTCCCTCCACCCAACTCTAGTTCCCGTCCAACTTGACCACGACTCTACCCCCTCCCTCCAACTCTACCCCCCTCCCTCCACCAGAGACCCCCCTCCCCCCCACCACGTCACCCCCAAACATCCCTCACCACGACTCTACCCCCCCTCCCTCCCACGTCTACCCCCTCCCTCCACCAATCGACTCCCTCCACCCCCCTCCCGTCACCACGACTCTACCCCCCCTCTGTCACCACGACTCTACCCCCCCTCCCTCCACCACGACTCTACCCCCCTCCCTCCACCACGACTCTACCCCCCCCTCCACTACGACTCCCTCCACCACGACTCCCTCCACCCCCCCCCCTCCCTCCACCACGTACTCTACTCTACCCCCTCCCGTCACTCCACGACTCTACCCCCTCCACCATGACTCTAAGCCCCCATTGAGGTGAACTGTTGTAACTATGTACAAGACAAATCAACAACAACAAAAATACTAATCATTTCACTAGCCTATCAGAGTGTGGGGGTTGGCCAGCCGGCCAATGAGGTGTCCGTGGTAGGCGGGGCTTCTCAGTGTACGCTGGTCCAGGTCCAGCACGGCCAGGTACCGTCCGTAACGAGCCAGAGAGTGAAGCATGCTGGGAGCTGTAGGAGACGTCCTGGGGAGAAAGATGGAAGTTATTTAGTGATTTATATGGTGTTCTAGAACTTCGACTTGTGTTCTAGAACAGCGGTTCCCAAACTTTTTATAGTTCAGTACCCCTTCAAACATTCAACCTCCAGCTGTACCCCCTAGTCCCGTACCCCTTCAAACATTCAAACTCCAGCTGTACCCCCTAGTCCAGTACCCCTTCAAACATTCAACCTCCAGCTGTACCCCCTAGTCCAGTACCCCTTCAAACATTCAACCTCCAGCTGTATCCCAACCTCCAGTCCAGTACCCCTTCAAACATTCAACCTCCAGCTGTACCCCATTCAACCTAGTTCCAGTACCCCCTTCAAACATTCAACCTCCAGCTGTACCCCCTAGTCCAGTACCCCTTCAAACATTCAACCTCCAGCTGTACCCCCTAGTCCAGTACCCCTTCAAACATTCAACCTCCAGCTGTACCCCCTAGTCCAGTACCCCTTCAAACATTCAACCTCCAGCTGTACCCCCTAGTTCCGTACCCCTTCAAACATTCAACCTCCAGCTGTACCCCCTAGTCCAGTACCCCTTCAAACATTCAACCTCCAGCTGTACCCCCTAGTTCCGTACCCCTTCAAACATTCAACCTCCAGCTGTACCCCTAGTTCCAGTACCCCTTCAAACATTCAACCTCCAGCTGTACCCCAGCTGTACCCCCTAGTTCCGTATCCCTTCAAACATTCAACCTCCAGCTGTACACCCTAGTTCCGTACCCCTTCAAACATTCAACCTCCAGCTGTACCCCCTAGTTCCGTACCCCTTCAAATCATTCAAACTCCAGCTGTACCCCTAGTTCCCCCCTTCAAACATTCAACCTCCAGCTGTACCCCTTCCAGTCATTCAAACATTCAACCTCCAGCTGTACCCCCTAGTCCCGTACCCCTTCAAACATTCAACCTCCAGCTGTACCCCCTAGTCCCGTACCCCTTCAAACATTCAACCTCCAGCTGTACCCCCTAAGTTCCGTACCCCCTTCAAACATTCAACCTCCAGCTGTACCCCCTAGTCCCGTACCCCTTCAAATCATTCAACCTCCAGCTGGTTACCCCCTAGTCCCGTACCCCTTCAAATCATTCAACCTCCAGCTGGTTACCCCCTAGTTCAGTACCCCCTTCAAACATTCAACCTCCAGCTGTACCCCCTAGTCCAGTACCCCTTCAAACATTCAACCTCCAGCTGTACCCCTAGTCCAGTACCCCTTCAAACATTCAACCTCCAGCTGTACCCCCTAGTTCAGTACCCCCTTCAAACATTCAACCTCCATCTGTACCCCCTAGTCCAGTACCCCTTCAAACATTCAACCTCCAGCTGTACCCCCTAGTCCAGTACCCCTTCAAACATTCAACCTCCAGCTGTACCCCCTAGTTCAGTACCCCTTCAAACATTCAACCTCCAGCTGTACCCCTAGTCCAGTACCCTTCAAACATTCAACCTCCAGCTGTACCCCCTAGTCCCGTACCCCTTCAAACATCATTCAACCTCCAGCTGTACCCCCTAGTCCCGTACCCCTTCAAATCATTCAACCTCCAGCTGTACCCCCTAGTTCCGTAACCCTTCAAATCATTCAACCTCCAGCTGTACCCCCTCTAGCACCAGGGTCAGCTGTACCCCCTCTAGCACCAGGGTCAGCGCACTCTCAACTGTTATTATTTGCCATCATAGTAAGCCTGCCACACACACTATACGAGAAACTCGTCATCATGCAAGCGGTCAGACAAGTGAAAATGATGGCCAGTAAATAAAAAAAATAAGCTCGTCTCTCAATTTAAAAAAAAAAAGTGTCAATACTTTGCCTCTTGATAACCAACGCACTTCCTCTGTATGTTGTGAAAGCGATACATGGTCGCTGCCCATATCATTGCATAGTGCAGAAAGTGATTTATATGGTGTTCTAGAACTTCGACTTGTGTTCTAGAACGAGAGTCAGGGGCCTCTTGCTTTAACTTCTTGATTTATATGGTGTTCTAGAACTTCGACTTGTGTTCTAGAACGAGAGTTCAGGGGGGCCTCTTGCTTTAACTTCTTGATTTATATGGTGTTCTAGAACTTCGACTTGTGTTCTAGAATGAGAGTTCAAGGGGCCTCTTGCTTTAACTTCTTGATGACAGGGGGCAGTATTTTCATGTCTGGATTTAAATTAAATGCCCAAATTCAACTGCCTGCTACTCATCCCCAGATGATAAGATATGCATATTATTAGTAGATTTGGATAGAAAACACTCTGAAGTTTCTCAAACGGTTCGAATCATGTCTGTGACTATAGCAGAACATATTTAGCAGGCGAAACCCAGAGGAAAAACCATTCAGAACTTTTTTGTTTTTGAGGTCACTCTTTTTTCAATGGTGTTTTCATTGGGAATCCAGATTTCTAAGGGACCTTCTTGCAGTTCCTATCGCTTCCACTAGATGTCACCAGTCTTTAGAAATTGGTTGAGGTTTTTCCCTTTGTGCAATGAAGAAGTACGGCCATCTTGAACGAGGGTGACTTCAAGTGTACTGCTAGATCGAGGCGCGTGACCAGAACGCTACAGTTTGTTTTCCTCCTGTATAGAACACAGATCATCCCGTCTTCAATTTTATCGATTATTTACGTAAAAAAAAGACCTAAAGTTGTATTACAAAAGTAGTTTGAAATGTTTTGGCAAAGTTTACAGGTAACTTTTGAGATATTTTGTAGTGCAAGTTGGAACTGGTGTTTTTCTGGATCAAAACGCGCCAAATAATAAAATGGACATTTTGGATATATATCGACGGAATTAATCGAACAAAAGGACCATTTGTGATGTTTTAGAGTGCCAACAAAAGAAGCTCGTCAAAGGCATGAATCATATTTTTATTTCTGCGTTTTGTGTTGCGCCTGCAGGGTTGAAATATGCTTTTCTCTCTTTGTTTACGGAGGTGTTATCCTCAGATAATAGCATTGTTTGCTTTCGCCGAAAAGCCTTTTTGAAATCTGACATATTGGCAACAAGTGTAGCTTAAATTTGCTATCTTGCATATGTGACTTCATGACTTCTTGATTTTTAACCTCATAGTCCGATCCATCCCGGATCCGGTATCGTGACTACAGCCTCAAGCTCATTACCATAACGCAACGTTAACGATTTCTAAAAATCGCAAATGAAATGAAATAAATATGCCTGCTCTCAAGCTTAGCCTTTTCTTAACACTGTCATCTCAGATTTTCAAAATATGCTTTTGAACCATAGAAAATCAATCATTTGTGTAAGAGTGTTGATGGCTAGCTTAGCATTTAGCGTAGCATTTAGCACGCAACATATTCACAAAAACCAGCAAAGGAATCAAATAAAATAATTTACCTTTGAAGAACTTCAGATGTTTCAATGAGGAGACTCTCAGTTACATAGCAGATGTCCAGTTTTTCCTGAAAGATTCTTTGTGTAGGACAAATCGCTCCGTTTTGTTACTACGCATTTGGCTACCGAAACTAACCGAAAATTCAGTCACCTAAACGTCGAACTTTTTTCCGAATTAACTCCATAATATCGACTGAAACATGGCAAACGTTGTTTGAATCAATCCTCAAGGTGTTTTGTCATATATCTCTTCATTGATATGCCGTTCGTGGAAGCATGGTTATTCTCAGAATCCCATGGAAAAATACCAGCAGCTGAGTTTTGCGCACCAATTTCCACGCAGGACACCGTGCGGACACTTGGCAAATGTAGTCTATTATGGTCAATCTTCCAATGATATGCCTGCAAATACGTCACAATGCTCCAGACCCCTTGGGGAAACGATAGAAAGGGTAGGCTCATTCCTGTCGCATTCACAGCCATATAAGGAGATAATGAAAAACGTAGCCTCAGAAATCCTGTTCATTTCCTGGTTGCAGAAACATCTTGGTTTTGCCTGAAGCTTTTGTTCTAGGGCACTCACAGTGAAAATCTTTGCAGTTCTGGAAACGTCAGAGTGTTTTCTTTCCAAAGCTATCAATTCCATGCATAGTCGAGCATCTTTTCGTGACGAAATATTGCGCTTAAAACGGGCACGTCTTTTTATCCAAAAATGAAATACTGCCCCTAGAGTCTTAAGAGGTTAAAGTAATTTAGTTGAATTTGAAGCTCTGCATTTTCTCTGGCTTTTGGCCGTCCCATAAATCCCAGAGAGGTTAACAAAGCCATTTTCACCGAGGTGTCCGAAACGTCTTTCCAGCTGTCAGGCATTCCCTTGGCAACGAGAGCCTCTCGGTGGATGCTGTAGTGGCGTCAGGAGCACCAGCGTTACCACTCCACTATGTCTCCCTGGCTTTTTGCTCCATCAGATACCAACATGAGCAGCAGCTACGTTCTGTCAGGCATTCCCTTGGCAACGAGAGCCTCTCGGTGGATGCTGCAGTGGCGTCAGGAGCACTAGCGTTACCACTCCACTATGTCTCCCTGGCTTTTTGCTCCATCAGATACCAACATGAGCAGCAGCTACGTTCTGTCAGGCATTCCCTTGGCAACGAGAGCCTCTCGGTGGATGCTGCAGTGGCGTCGGGAGCACCAGCGTTACCTCTCCACTATGTCTCCCTGGCTTTTTGCACCATCAGTACAGATACCAACATGAGCAGCAGCTACGTTTGGCTCCATCCAGACCGTTAGTGGAAATTCCCGCAAGAGAGTAACGGTTAATGTGATTGGATGTTCATTATTTGACTAGGATACCTGTATTTGACATTGTGTTGTTATTTCACTTGAACACCAAATGGTTTAATTTTGGCGGTGAAACGAGGCTACTCAGGCAAGAAAAAGAAAGAAAAAAAACTCGCCCAAATGTAATTGCCCCGTTGGAAAATAGAAACGGATTGTTTTTAAAAATGTGAATCACATTTTTATTTGGCGTACTCCCGACGGCATTGCGCATACCCCAGTTTGGAAATACCTGATCTAGAACTTGGATAGGAGGCAGAGTAATGGGGACATTACAACAGACTATAAAGGGCCTGATAAATCACTACTCAATATCATTTGTAGCTCAGTCAGTCACAATTTTACCCATGATACATCAGGGTTTTGATTTCTCTGTTTTTACCTGTGGATTCCGATGAGTCTCCAGGTGAGCAGGTCTGTCAGCTGAAGAGGCGTGGCCAAGTAAGGCTGCACAGCATCTCCATAGCGACCAGGTGAAGGCAGGTAGAGCGAGAGGGCAGCGACCGTCCTCCTCACGGAACCCTCCTCTCCACCAATCACCACCAGCGGCCGTCCACTTAGCAGGCAGAACACGGCATTCTGGGAGAAGGAATTCTGCCGCAGGAACCTGAGGGCTCCAGGACCCGCCTTCCTCCTCTGGCGCTGATGTCGTCGCGGATTACTAGCGCTGTGGTTGCCATGGAGATGTGTGGGGGGCAGAGAGGAAGATGGAGAGGTGCTGACGTTGCTCATACAGTCCGATGCCTCGTCTACACTCAGCCTGTAAGGGGTGTCGCCTAGCAACCGCCGCCCCCCTGACCCCCGACCTCTAACATCTAACCTCAAGGGGATAGAAAAGTTCACCTGGAGGTCAGGCACCACCACCCGCCTGCTGTCACGCCCAGCCTGACCTCTGACCTCGCCGTTGGCATGATGACCCTCGTACTGCTGGGAGGAGCCCTCTACTGACACCTGGTGGACTGGAGACAGAAACTATATCAGTTACTAAGAGAGAAAACAGATAATACGTTGTAAGGGAAAAAAGCATCTGGGATATTGATAAGGGAATTATATGCTTAAAAGGTAATGATTATTGAAACCATTAGGGATATTGAAAAGGGAATTATATGCTTAAAAGGTAATGATTATTGAAACCATTAGGGATATTGAAAAGGGAATTATATGCTTAAAAGGTAATGATTATTGAAACCATTAGGGATATTGAAAAGGGAATTATATGCTTAAAAGGTAATGATTAAAGTATCCCACCTTGAAAATATTAGGGATATTGATAAGGGAATTATATACTTAAAAAGGTAATGATTAAAGTATTCCACCCTGAAACTATTAGCGATTATTGGTTTATGTAGTACAATGAATGATTAATAAACGTCCAATAAGGTTCAGTAGAGACATGGGAGGGAGAGAAATGTGTGTGTGTGTGTGGAAGAAAATACAGAGAACAATTCAACTGTGTTTGACCCGACCTGGCTAGAACTCTGAGAAACGTATGATAGGACAGGGAGTCCTTCTCAAGGTTCCTGTAATCTCGGGGGAATGGAACTGACAGCCCAGTGGTGAGAACTCTGGGGAAGGATACAATTCACCTACTGTTCGTGTGTATGTATGTATGTGTGTAGGACATCTACTGTTTGTGTGGAGGTATGTGCATTATAAAATGGATGTCTTTGTATTATGGACTTCAGAGCGCTCTCGTGAATAAACTGTACGAACCTTTAGCATAAACTGAGTCTTTGCCTAATTATTATTAAACCCAGGGTCTTACAAACCTCGGGATTGGTCAAAGCTTATTGTTAGTTATTATCATTGGGATTGAAAATTCTCTTGACAGATATGTCATTATTATTATTATTGAAGAGGACAAACAGACAGTCTTACCCAGAGTTCTCTGGGGCTCAGACAAGGGGGCCGGAGTGTCCCATCTCTCTGGCTTCTCCTCTTCCAATTCCCGGACTTCAATACCCAGGGTGCGGTGCAGCCGAGTGGGAGTGTCCTTTAGCTCCTCCTTTCCCTCCGTCTGGACTATATTACCCAGGATTCTTTGGTGCCGAGTTTGCTCCTCCTGCTCGTGAACTACAATACCCAGGGTGCTGTGCTGCTGAATGGGCGTGTCCTCACCTGCTGCCTCCTCCTCCTCCTCTTCCTGGATTACACTACCCATGATTCCATGCTCCTCAGGCTCCTCCTCTGTGATGGCGTTGAAGATGAGGTCGTCGGGGAAGATGGAGTCTGAGGTGCTGATGATCTCAATACTGTCCTCGCTGTTCGCCCTCCGCGCCAGGGACCGCACGTCACGTCTCATCCACACCTCCGCAGGGGCACAACTCCGCACCACATCACAGCCTTCACCCTGACCCAACCCACCAGACAACTCTATAGGAGGAGAAGAGAGTCTAATACACAGCCCTGACCCTTGACCCACCAGACAACTCTATAGGAGGAGAGGAGAGAGTCTAATACACAGCCCTGACCCCTGACCCACCAGACAACTCTATAGGAGGAGAGGAGAGAGTCTAATACACAGCCCTGACCCACCAGACAACTCTATAGGAGGAGAGGAGTCTAATACACACAACACCCCATAATGACGTCACAACACCCCATAACGACGTCACAACACCCCATAACACCCCATAACGACGTCACAACACCCCATAATGACATCACAACACCCCATAATGACAAAACGAAAACAGGTTTAGACATTTTTTGCTAATGTATTCAAAAGAAAAACAGAAATACATTTATTTACATAAATATTCAGAACCTTTGCTATGAGACTCGAAATTGAGCTCAGATGCATCCTGTTTCCATTGATCATCCATCGATTAAGATGTTTCTACAACTTGATTGGAGTCCAAACTGTGGTAAATTCAATTGATTGGACATGATTTGGAAAGGGCACACACCTGTCTGTATAAGGTCTCACAGTTGACAGTCCATGTCAGAGCAAAAAACCAAGCTATGAAGTCGAAGGAATTGTCCGTAGAGCTCAGAGACAGGAATTTGTCGAGGCACAGATCTGGGGAAGGGTACCAAAACATTTCTGCAGTATTGAAGGTCCCCAAGAACGCAGTGGCCTCCATCATTCTTGAATGGAAGAGTTTGGAAACACCAAGACTCTTCCTAGACTCTTGAGAAAACCTTGGTCAGGGAGGTGACCAAGACCCGATGGTCACAGACAGAGCTCCAGAGTTCCTCTGTGGAGATGGGAGAACCTTCCAGAAGGACAAGCATCTCTGCAGCACTCGACCAATCAGGCCTTTATGGTAGAGTGGCCAGACGGAAGCCACTCCTCAGTAAAAGGCACCTGAGAGTCCACTTAGAGTTAACCAAAAACCACCTAAAAGACTCTCAGACCATGAGAAACAAGATTCTCTGTTCTGATGAAACCAAGATTGAACTATTTGGCCTGAATGCCAAGCGTTACATTTGGAGGAAACCTGGCACCATCCCTAGAGTGAAGCATGGTGTTGGTGGCAGCATTATGCTGTGGGGATGTTTTTCAGCGGCAGGGACTGGGAGACTAGTCAGGATCGAGTCAAAGATGAACGGAGCAAAGTACAGAGACATCCTTGATGAAAACCTGCTCAGGACCTCAGGTTCACCTTCCAACAGGACAACGACCCTAAGCACATAGCCAAGACAACGCAGGAGTGGCTTCAGGACAAGTCTCTGAATGTCCTTGAGTGGCCCAGCCAGAGCCCGGACTTGAACCCGATCGAACATCTCTGGAGAGACCTGAAAATAGCTGTGCAGCAACCCTCCCCATCCAACCTGACAGAGCTTGAGAGGATCTGCAGAGAAGAATGGGAGAAACTCTCCAAATACAGGTGTGTCAAGCTTGTAGCGTCATAGCCAAGAAGACTTGAGGCTTTAATCACTGCCAAAGGTGCTTCAACAAAGTACTAAGTAAAGGGTCTGAATAAGTAAATGTGATCAGTTTTTTAATAAAAAAATTAAAAAAAACTTGTTCATTTGCAAACATATCTAAAAACCTGTTTTTTTTTTTTTTATTGTGATGTCATTATGGGGTATTGTGATGTCATTATGGGGTATTGTGATGTCATTATGGGGTATTGTGTGTAGATTGAGGGGGGGGGGAATGATTGAATCCATTTCAGAATAAGGCTGTAACACAACGTGTTAAAAGTCAAGGGGTCTGAACAGATTCTGAATGCACTGTACCTCTGAGTTCCACGTGGGTTAGTCCCTGTGTTCTATACGAGCGCTCCGTCCCCAGAACCTCAATGCTGTCTCCGCTGCTCGCGCTGCCTGGTCTCGTCTCCGCGGTTACTCCTTCTCCTTCAGGATCAAGTGTCGGCTCCGCCCCTCCACTTCCTGTCTCCAGTTTGATTGACACCTCCTCCACGCAGGAGAAGAACGACTCCAGGCTCGGTGGTCCCGCCCCCGCCACAGGATGCGACATCACGCCGCTTCCTCCCTCTAGCCCCGCCCCCTCCTCCTCCAGGTCCTCCTCTTCCTCCTGGTCCCAGAGCTGGAACAGGAACTGTGTGTGTGAAAGCTTCCTGGAGAGCCCGTGTGTGATGCGACGGTTGTGTAGAACACTCTGGTCTCCACGGAGACGGCGTTCTGCGTTGCCCAGCTGTTCTAGCGTCAGAGACAGGAAGTAGCAGTCGCTCAGCTCCTCCAACGGCTTCAGACGGCGGTCGAACCGCCTCGCTGACCAGCCCCCGCCCCCTAGCGACGCCCCGGAAACCAGCTGGGGGGTGTATGAGGGGGAGGGGGGATCAGGAGTCAAGGGGAGGGTCTCTGGGATCAGGGAGGGGTCGTAGGGCAGAAAGCCTGGGTCTTTTAACTTCCTGTTGGGATAGGAAGTGACCTGGTGGAGGAGGGATCTGTGGTCCAGGATGGAACGATCCACGCTAGCAAGCTCGTTGGCCATCTTCTGCAGCTCCGCCTCCTCCCTGATCTCCGCACCCTCATTGGATATCCTTTGAAGCGCTGCTTGAAGGATGGATCGTGTGTACCTGTCAACAGAGAGAAGGATTTAAAACTGTTGTCATGACGTTGGCCTGGGGGATAGGTTTCTGACAGTCATAAATACCTCTTCCCCCATTTTTCCTCTCTCTACCCTACTGATGTGACATTTGAAAACCCCTTGGTTAACATTGAGATTCTGGGCACATCAGGTGGTGGGGGTAAATTAACTATATTCTGGTAATCCGACCAATTGATCATATGCGGTGGTACTTAATGAATATGATGTCAGTTCGGTTGTCATCTGAGACATTCTCATCAATGATAGGAGGACATAAACTCTACAGTGGAAAGTCTACACATTAGAGTTATCTGATTCAAATGGAATTGTTGTTCAATTTAAAATGTTTGAATATGAAATTATTTGTGATGGGATGAAATGTGATTTTAGCTTCTAAAATGTGACATTTGGGTTTTCATAAGAGAGGGCTCTGCTCAATCAGTGGCCCGCCCCTGTGAAGGGACAAGGGCTATAAAACTTTTCAAACACGCCCTCCTCTCCCTTCCTATATAAGCCCTTGACGACAACATAACTTCCTGTTCCGAGGACGTGAGGACGACGGTCCGGTGTCAGAACGGTTCAGATAATAACTACAGAACAAAGCCAACATCAGCATGAGCTTTGGTTGCGAATGGTATGAACTTTTGAACTCTTATTCACGACAGAAGTGATACCTCCTAGCCGTTGAGTTAGCCACACCCCTTTTCTCCCTTCCTATATAAAGCCTCCTCGCCGTTGAGTTAGCCACACCCCTTTTCTCCCTTCCTATATAAAGCCTCCTAGCCGTTGAGTTAGCCACACCCCTTTTCTCCCTTCCTATATAAAGCCTCCTAGCCGTTGAGTTAGCCACACCCCTTTTCTCCCTTCCTATATAAAGCCTCCTAGCCGTTGAGGTAGCCACACCCCTTTTCTCCCTTCCTATATAAAGCCTCCTAGCCGTTGAGTTAGCCACACCCCTTTTCTCCCTTCCTATATAAAGCCTCCTAGCCGTGGAGTTAGCCACACCCCTTTTCTCCCTTCCTATATAAAGCCTCCTAGCCGTTGAGGTAGCGACCGCAGCTGTAAACGTGGGTTAAGGAAGGAACAGACAGAGTATCCCGTCTATCACACAACGACGTCATTACAACTTATCCAAGGGACCACCAGAGACATTCTTCAAAGGACAAAGGACTCGGTTTGGCAACACGGTCTTCCATCTAACACCAACCTAATGAAGCGCAGCTCAGAGTAAATATTTATTGCATTTTCCTTTTCCAAATGGGCGGTAATTTAGAATGCATAAGATACTGTATTTACGATAGCACAGCTTTTTCCTTTGTTCCTCAGTCTTCCCGCTCTTTCACTCAAACCCAACCCCTTTTCCTTGTGTAACAAAGGGTCCGTTTTCCTTTATGACGTAATTTGTAATCAAGTTAAGATTTAATTATGTGTATGTGTGATTCTGTGTGATTAGTTGGGTATTTAGTAAATAAATAATTAAACCCAATTTTGTATTGCTGATTCAACTTGTTAGCCAGGGTTCATGCAGATAAAATAATTTACAACTTTCAGATGAGACTGAATTGTGTCAGTGCTTGAAGGTGTGTGTGTGTCTCTGTCCTCTTACTCTAGGTCATGAAGCTTCCTCTGCAGCTCGCGGGCGAAGGCCCGTCGGTTTCCGGTCTTCAGGCACTCGGAGGCGCGGGAGAAGAGGAGCGACAGCTCCTGGAATTGCATCATGATCTTCCTCTCGTTGGCAGAGACGTAGGCCATGCAGAACGGGCGGACGAAGCCCCGGGCCTCCAGGTCATAGAGCGTCAGGTGGTGAACGTAGGCAAACGCCCCCTCCTTAGAGTCACCCAGCACCACCCTAGAGTCCTGGAGGAAGGACACAACCACCCCCTCCTTAGAGTCACCCAGAACCACCATGGAGGAAGGACACAACCACCCACTCCTTAGAGTTACCCAGAACCACCCTGGAGGAAGGACACAACCACCCCCTCCTTAGAGTCACCCAGAACCACCCTAGAGTCCTGGAGGAAGGACACAACCACCCCTCCTTAGAGTTACCCAGAACCACCCTGGAGGAAGGACACAACCACCCCCTCCTTAGAGTTACCCAGAACCACCCTGGAGGAAGGACACAACCACCCCCTCCTTAGAGTTACCCAGAACCACCCTGGAGGAAGGACACAACCACCCCCTCCTTAGAGTTACCCAGAACCACCATGGAGGAAGGACACAACCACCCCCTCCTTAGAGTCACCCAGAACCACCATGGAGGAAGGACACAACCACCCCTCCTTAGAGTTACCCAGAACCACCCTGGAGGAAGGACACAACCACCCCCTCCTTAGAGTTACCCAGAACCACCCTGGAGTCCTGGAGGAAGGACACAACCACCCCCTCCTTAGAGTTACCCAGAACCACCCACTCCTGGAGGAAGGACACAACCACCCCTCCTTAGAGTTACCCAGAACCACCTGGAGTCCTGGAGGAAGGACACAACCACCCCCTCAGAGTCACACAGAACCACCCTGGAGGAAGGACACAACCACCCCCTCCTTAGAGTTACCCAGAACCACCCTGGAGGAAGGACACAACCACCCCCTCCTTAGAGTTACCCAGAACCACCATGGAGGAAGGACACAACCACCCCCTCCTTAGAGTCACCCAGAACCACCATGGAGGAAGGACACAACCACCCCCTCCTTAGAGTTACCCAGAACCACCCTGGAGGAAGGACACAACCACCCCCTCCTTAGAGTTACCCAGAACCACCCTGGAGGAAGGACACAACCACCCCCTCCTTAGAGTTACCCAGAACCACCCTGGAGGAAGGACACAACCTCCCCCTCCTTAGAGTCACCCAGAACCACCCTAGAGTCCTGGAGGAAGGACACAACCACCCCCTCCTTAGAGTCACCCAGAACCACCCTGGAGGAAGGACACAACCTCCCCCTCCTTAGAGTTACCCAGAACCACCCTGGAGGAAGGACACAACCACCCCCTCCTTAGAGTCACCCAGAACCACCCTAGAGTCCTGGAGGAAGGACACAACCACCCCCTCCTTAGAGTTACCCAGAACCACCCTGGAGGAAGGACACAACCACCCCTCCTTAGAGTTACCCAGAACCACCCTGGAGGAAGGACACAACCACCCCTCCTTAGAGTCACCCAGAACCACCCTAGAGTCCTGGAGGAAGGACACAACCACCCCCTCCTTAGAGTTACCCAGAACCACCCTGGAGGAAGGACACAACCACCCCTCCTTAGAGTTACCCAGAACCACCCTGGAGGAAGGACACAACCTCCCCCTCCTTAGAGTTACCCAGAACCACCCTGGAGGAAGGACACAACCACCCCCTCCTTAGAGTCACCCAGAACCACCCTAGAGTCCTGGAGGAAGGACACAACCACCCCTCCTTAGAGTCACCCAGAACCACCCTGGAGGAAGGACACAACCTCCCCCTCCTTAGAGTTACCCAGAACCACCCTGGAGGAAGGACACAACCACCCCCTCCTTAGAGTCACCCAGAACCACCCTAGAGTCCTGGAGGAAGGACACAACCACCCCCTCCTTAGAGTTACCCAGAACCACCCTGGAGGAAGGACACAACCACCCCCTCCTTAGAGTTACCCAGAACCACCCTGGAGGAAGGACACAACCACCCCCTCCTTAGAGTCACCCAGAACCACCCTGGAGTCCTGGAGGAAGGACACAACCACCCCTCCTTAGAGTTACCCAGAACCACCCTGGAGGAAGGACACAACCACCCCCTCCTTAGAGTTACCCAGAACCACCCTGGAGGAAGGACCAACCTCCCCTCCTTAGAGTCACCCAGAACCACCCTGAGTCCTGGAGGAAGGACACAACCACCCCTCCTTAGAGTCACCCAGAACCACCCTGGAGTCCTGGAGGAAGGACACAACCACCCCCTCCTTAGAGTTACCCAGAACCACCCTGGAGGAAGGACACAACCTCCCCCTCCTTAGAGTCACCCAGAACCACCCTAGAGTCCTGGAGGAAGGACACAACCACCCCCTCCTTAGAGTCACCCAGAACCACCCTGGAGTCCTGGAGGAAGGACACAACCACCCCCTCCTTAGAGTTACCCAGAACCACCCTGGAGTCCTGGAGGAAGGACACAACCACCCCCTCCTTAGAGTTACCCAGAACCACCCACGAGTCCTGGAGGAAGGACACAACCACCCCCTCCTTAGAGTTACCCAGAACCACCCTGGAGTCCTGGAGGAAGGACACAACCACCCCCTCAGAGTCACACAGAACCACCCTGGAGGAAGGACACAACCACCCCCTCCTTAGAGTTACCCAGAACCACCCTGGAGGAAGGACACAACCACCCCCTCCTTAGAGTTACCCAGAACCACCATGGAGGAAGGACACAACCACCCCTCCTTAGAGTCACCCAGAACCACCATGGAGGAAGGACACAACCACCCCTCCTTAGAGTTACCCAGAACCACCCTGGAGGAAGGACACAACCACCCCTCCTTAGAGTTACCCAGAACCACCCTGGAGGAAGGACACAACCACCCCCTCCTTAGAGTTACCCAGAACCACCCTGGAGGAAGGACACAACCTCCCCTCCTTAGAGTCACCCAGAACCACCCTAGAGTCCTGGAGGAAGGACACAACCACCCCTCCTTAGAGTCACCCAGAACCACCCTGGAGGAAGGACACAACCTCCCCCTCCTTAGAGTTACCCAGAACCACCCTGGAGGAAGGACACAACCACCCCTCCTTAGAGTCACCCAGAACCACCCTAGAGTCCTGGAGGAAGGACACAACCACCCCCTCCTTAGAGTTACCCAGAACCACCCTGGAGGAAGGACCCACCCCCTCCTTAGAGTTACCCAGAACCACCCTGGAGGAAGGACACAACCACCCCTCCTTAGAGTCACCCAGAACCACCCTAGAGTCCTGGAGGAAGGACACAACCACCCCTCCTTAGAGTTACCCAGAACCACCCTGGAGGAAGGACACAACCACCCCTCCTTAGAGTTACCCAGAACCACCCTGGAGGAAGGGACACAGACCAGTCCCACAACCCCACACTTAGAGTTACTGAGAACCACCCTGGAGGAACCAACCTCCCCACTCCTTAGAGTTACCCAGAACCACACTGGAGGAAGGGACACAGACCACCCCCTCCTTAGAGTCACCCAGAACCACCCTGAGTCCTGGAGGAAGGACACAACCACCCCCTCCTTAGAGTCACCCAGAACCACCCTGGAGTCCTGGAGGAAGGACACAACCACCCCCTCCTTAGAGGACTACCCAGAACCACCCGCGAGTCCTGGAGGAAGGACACAACCACCCCCTCCTTAGAGTTACCCAGCACCACACTGGAGTCCTGGAGGAAGGACACAACCACCCCCTCAGAGTCACACAGAACCACCCTGGAGGAAGGACACAACCACCCCCTCCTTAGAGTTACCCAGCACCACCCTGGAGTCCTGGAGGGAGAACAACCATCTCCTCAGAGACCAGTCTAACACAACCCCTGAAACCCCCTGACTGACAGAGGACTGAGACTAGTCTAACACAACCCCCTGAAACACACTGACAGAGGACTGAGACTAGTCTAACACAACCCCCTGAAACACACTGACTGACAGAGGACTGAGACTAGTCTAACACAACCCCCTGAAACACACTGACTGACAGAGGACTGAGACTAGTCTAACACAACCCCCTGAAACACACTGACAGAGGACTGAGACTAGTCTAACACAACCCCCTGAAACACACTGACTGACAGAGGACTGAGACTAGTCTAACACAACCCCCTGAAACACACTGACTGACAGAGGACTGAGACTAGTCTAACACAACCCCTGAAACACACTGACAGAGAGGACTGAGACTAGTCTAACACAACCCCTGACTGAGAGGACTGAGACTAGTCTAACACAACCCCTGAAACACACTGACTGACAGAGGACTGAGACTAGTCTAACACAACCCCCTGAAACACACTGACTGATAGAGGACTGAGACTAGTCTAACACAACCCCCTGAAACACACTGACTGACAGAGGACTGAGACTAGTCTAACACAACCCCCTGAAACACACTGACTGACAGAGGACTGAGACTAGTCTAACACAACCCCCTGAAACACACTGACTGACAGAGGACTGAGACTAGTCTAACACAACCCCTGAAACACACTGACTGACAGAGGACTGAGACTAGTCTAACACAACCCCCTGAAACACACTGACTGACAGAGGACTGAGACTAGTCTAACACAACCCCTGAAACACACTGACTGACAGAGGACTGAGACTAGTCTAACACAACCCCTGAAACACACTGACTGACAGAGGACTGAGACTAGTCTAACACAACCCCCACACTGAAACACACTGACTGACAGAGGACTGAGACTAGTCTAACACAACCCCTGAAACACACTGACTGACAGAGGACTGAGACTAGTCTAACACAACCCCTGAAACACACTGACTGACAGAGGACTGAGACTAGTCTAACACAACCCCTGAAACACACTGACTGATAGAGGACTGAGACTAGTCTAACACAACCCCTGAAACACACTGACTGATAGAGGACTGAGACTAGTCTAACACAACCCCTGAAACACACTGACTGACAGAGGACTGAGACTAGTCTAACACAACCCCTGAAACACACTGACTGACAGAGGACTGAGACTAGTCTAACACAACCCCCTGAAACACACTGACTGAGAGGACTGAGACTAGTCTAACACAACCCCCTGAAACACACTGACTGACAGAGGACTGAGACTAGTCTAACACAACCCCTGAAACACACTGACTGACAGAGGACTGAGACTAGTCTAACACAACCCCTGAAACACACTGACTGACAGAGGACTGAGACTAGTCTAACACAACCCCCTGAAACACACTGACTGACAGAGGACTGAGACTAGTCTAACACAACCCCTGAAACACACTGACTGACAGAGGACTGAGACTAGTCTAACACAACCCCTGAAACACACTGACTGACAGAGGACTGAGACTAGTCTAACACAACCCCTGAAACACACTGACTGATAGAGGACTGAGACTAGTCTAACACAACCCCTGAAACACACTGACTGACAGAGGACTGAGACTAGTCTAACACAACCCCTGAAACACACTGACTGATAGAGGACTGAGACTAGTCTAACACAACCCCTGAACACACTGACTGACAGAGGACTGAGACTAGTCTAACACAACCCCTGAAACACACTGACTGATAGAGGACTGAGACTAGTCTAACACAACCCCCTGACTGACTGAGAGGACTGAGACTAGTCTAACACAACCCCCTGAAACACACTGACTGACAGAGGACTGAGACTAGTCTAACACAACCCCTGAAACACACTGACTGAGAGGACTGAGACTAGTCTAACACAACCCCTGAAACACACTGACTGACAGAGGACTGAGACTAGTCTAACACAACCCCCTGAAACACACTGACTGACAGAGGACTGAGACTAGTCTAACACAACCCCCTGAAACACACTGACTGACAGAGGACTGAGACTAGTCTAACACAACCCCTGAAACACACTGACTGACAGAGGACTGAGACTAGTCTAACACAACCCCTGAAACACACTGACTGACAGAGGACTGAGACTAGTCTAACACAACCCCCTGAAACACACTGACTGACAGAGGACTGAGACTAGTCTAACACAACCCCTGAAACACACTGACTGATAGAGGACTGAGACTAGTCTAACACAACCCCTGAAACACACTGACTGACAGAGGACTGAGACTAGTCTAACACAACCCCCTGAAACACACTGACTGACAGAGGACTGAGACTAGTCTAACACAACCCCTGAAACACACTGACTGACAGAGGACTGAGACTAGTCTAACACAACCCCCTGAAACACACTGACTGACAGAGGACTGAGACTAGTCTAACACAACCCCTGAAACACACTGACTGACAGAGGACTGAGACTAGTCTAACACAACCCCTGAAACACACTGACTGACAGAGGACTGAGACTAGTCTAACACAACCCCTGAAACCCTGACTGACAGAGGACTGAGACTAGTCTAACACAACCCCCTGAAACACACTGACTGACAGAGGACTGAGACTAGTCTAACACAACCCCTGAAACACACTGACTGATAGAGGACTGAGACTAGTCTAACACAACCCCTGAAACACACTGACTGACAGAGGACTGAGACTAGTCTAACACAACCCCCTGAAACACACTGACTGACAGAGGACTGAGACTAGTCTAACACAACCCCTGAAACACACTGACTGACAGAGGACTGAGACTAGTCTAACACAACCCCTGAAACACACTGACTGACAGAGGACTGAGACTAGTCTAACACAACCCCCTGAAACACACTGACTGATAGAGGACTGAGACTAGTCTAACACAACCCCCTGAAACACACTGACTGAGAGGACTGAGACTAGTCTAACACAACCCCCTGAAACACTGACTGACAGAGGACTGAGACTAGTCTAACACAACCCCCTGAAACACACTGACTGACAGAGGACTGAGACTAGTCTAACACAACCCCCTGAAACACACTGACTGACAGAGGACTGAGACTAGTCTAACACAACCCCTGAAACACACTGACTGACAGAGGACTGAGACTAGTCTAACACAACCCCTGAAACACACTGACTGAAACACACTGACTGATAGAGGACTGAGACTAGTCTAACACAACCCCTGAAACACACTGACTGATAGAGGACTGAGACTAGTCTAACACAACCCCTGAAACACACTGACTGACAGAGGACTGAGACTAGTCTAACACAACCCCTGAAACACACTGACTGAAACACACTGAGAGGGACTGAGACTAGTCTAACACAACCCCCTGAAACACACTGACTGACAGAGGACTGAGACTAGTCTAACACAACCCCCTGAAACACACTGACTGATAGAGGACTGAGACTAGTCTAACACAACCCCCTGAAACACACTGACTGATAGAGGACTGAGACTAGTCTAACACAACCCCTGAAACACACTGACTGATAGAGGACTGAGACTAGTCTAACACAACCCCCTGAAACACACTGACTGACAGAGGACTGAGACTAGTCTAACACAACCCCCTGAAACACACTGACTGATAGAGGACTGAGACTAGTCTAACTGAGACAGTCCCCCCCTGAAACACACTGACTGAGGACTGAGACTAGTCTAACACAACCCCTGAAACACACTGACTGATAGAGGACTGAGACTAGTCTAACACAACCCCTGAAACACACTGACTGACAGAGGACTGAGACTAGTCTAACACAACCCCCTGAAACACACTGACTGATAGAGGACTGAGACTAGTCTAACACAACCCCTGAAACACACTGACTGATAGAGGACTGAGACTAGTCTAACACAACCCCTGAAACACACTGACTGACAGAGGACTGAGACTAGTCTAACACAACCCCCTGAAACTGACTGAGAGGACTGAGACTAGTCTAACACAACCCCCTGAAACACACTGACTGATAGAGGACTGAGACTAGTCTAACACAACCCCTGAAACACACTGACTGACAGAGGACTGAGACTAGTCTAACACAACCCCCACACTGAAAGGACTGAGACTAGTCTAACACACTGACTGACAGAGGACTGAGACTAGTCTAACACAACCCCTGAAACACACTGACTGACAGAGGACTGAGACTAGTCTAACACAACCCCCTGAAACACACTGACTGATAGAGGACTGAGACTAGTCTAACACAACCCCCTGAAACACACTGACTGACAGAGGACTGAGACTAGTCTAACACAACCCCCTGAAACACACTGACTGATAGAGGACTGAGACTAGTCTAACACAACCCCTGAAACACACTGACTGACAGAGGACTGAGACTAGTCTAACACAACCCCTGAAACACACTGACAGAGGACTGAGACTAGTCTAACACAACCCCTGAAACACACTGACTGACAGAGGACTGAGACTAGTCTAACACAACCCCCTGAAACACACTGACTGATAGAGGACTGAGACTAGTCTAACACAACCCCTGAAACACACTGACTGATAGAGGACTGAGACTAGTCTAACACAACCCCCTGAAACACACTGACTGACAGAGGACTGAGACTAGTCTAACACAACCCCTGAAACACACTG
Source organism: Oncorhynchus nerka (assembly GCF_034236695.1). Taxonomy (NCBI): domain Eukaryota; kingdom Metazoa; phylum Chordata; class Actinopteri; order Salmoniformes; family Salmonidae; genus Oncorhynchus; species Oncorhynchus nerka. The sequence goes on along the minus strand of NC_088410.1, from coordinate 626,150 downwards.
ACTGACAGAGGACTGAGACTAGTCTAACACAACCCCCTGAAACACACTGACTGATAGAGGACTGAGACTAGTCTAACACAACCCCCTGAAACACACTGACTGACAGAGGACTGAGACTAGTCTAACACAACCCCCTGAAACACACTGACTGAACACAGAGGACTGAGACTAGTCTAACACAACCCCTGAAACACACTGACTGAGAGGACTGAGACTAGTCTAACACAACCCCACACTCTGAAGAGGACTGAGACTAGTCAACACAACCCCCTGAAACACACTGACTGAGAGGACTGAGACTAGTCTAACACAACCCCCCCTGAAACACACTGACTGATAGAGGACTGAGACTAGTCTAACACAACCCCCTGAAACACACTGACTGATAGAGGACTGAGACTAGTCTAACACAACCCCTGAAACACACTGACTGACAGAGGACTGAGACTAGTCTAACACAACCCCCTGAAACACACTGACTGACAGAGGACTGAGACTAGTCTAACACAACCCCTGAAACACACTGACTGATAGAGGACTGAGACTAGTCTAACACAACCCCCTGAAACACACTGACTGACAGAGGACTGAGACTAGTCTAACACAACCCCTGAAACACACTGACTGACAGAGGACTGAGACTAGTCTAACACAACCCCTGAAACACACTGACTGATAGAGGACTGAGACTAGTCTAACACAACCCCCTGAAACACACTGACTGACAGAGGACTGAGACTAGTCTAACACAACCCCACACTGAAACAGACTAGTCTAACACAACCCCTGAAACAGAGGACTGAGACTAGTCTAACACAACCCCTGAAACACACTGACTGACAGAGGACTGAGACTAGTCTAACACAACCCCTGAAACACACTGACTGACAGAGGACTGAGACTAGTCTAACACAACCCCCTGAAACACACTGACTGACAGAGGACTGAGACTAGTCTAACACAACCCCTGAAACACACTGACTGATAGAGGACTGAGACTAGTCTAACACAACCCCCTGAAACACACTGACTGACAGAGGACTGAGACTAGTCTAACACAACCCCCTGAAACACACTGACTGACCCCCTGAAACACACTGAGAGGACTGAGACTAGTCTAACACAACCCCTGAAACACACTGACTGACAGAGGACTGAGACTAGTCTAACACAACCCCCTGAAACACACTGACTGACAGAGGACTGAGACTAGTCTAACACAACCCCTGAAACACACTGACTGACAGAGGACTGAGACTAGTCTAACACAACCCCTGAAACACACTGACTGACAGAGGACTGAGACTAGTCTAACACAACCCCCTGAAACACACTGACAGAGGACTGAGACTAGTCTAACACAACCCCTGAAACACACTGACTGACAGAGGACTGAGACTAGTCTAACACAACCCCCTGAAACACACTGACTGAGACTAGAGGACTGACAGAGACTGAGACTAGTCTAACACCAACCCCCTGAAACACACTGACTGACAGAGGACTGAGACTAGTCTAACACAACCCCTGAAACACACTGACTGACAGAGGACTGAGACTAGTCTAACACAACCCCCTGAAACACACTGACTGACAGAGGACTGAGACTAGTCTAACACAACCCCTGAAACACACTGACTGATAGAGGACTGAGACTAGTCTAACACAACCCCTGAAACACACTGACTGATAGAGGACTGAGACTAGTCTAACACAACCCCCTGAAACACACTGACTGATAGAGGACTGAGACTAGTCTAACACAACCCCCTGAAACACACTGACTGATAGAGGACTGAGACTAGTCTAACACAACCCCCTGAAACACACTGACTGACAGAGGACTGAGACTAGTCTAACACAACCCCCTGAAACTGACTGAGAGGACTGAGACTAGTCTAACACAACCCCACACTGACTGACAGAGGACTGAGACTGTCTAACACAACCCCTGACTGACAGAGGACTGAGACTAGTCTAACACAACCCCCTGAAACACACTGACTGACAGAGGACTGAGACTAGTCTAACACAACCCCCTGACTGACAGAGGACTGAGACTAGTCTAACACAACCCCCTGAAACACACTGACTGATAGAGGACTGAGACTAGTCTAACACAACCCCTGAAACACACTGACTGACAGAGGACTGAGACTAGTCTAACACAACCCCTGAAACACACTGACTGAGAGGACTGAGACTAGTCTAACACAACCCCCTGAAACACACTGACTGATAGAGGACTGAGACTAGTCTAACACAACCCCCTGAAACACACTGACTGATAGAGGACTGAGACTAGTCTAACACAACCCCTGAAACACACTGACTGACAGAGGACTGAGACTAGTCTAACACAACCCCTGAAACACACTGACTGAGACTAGTCTAACACAACCCCTGAAACACTGACTGGAGGACTGAGACTAGTCTAACACAACCCCTGAAACACACTGACTGACAGAGGACTGAGACTAGTCTAACACAACCCCCTGAAACACACTGACTGATAGAGGACTGAGACTAGTCTAACACAACCCCTGAAACACACTGACTGACAGAGGACTGAGACTAGTCTAACACAACCCCCTGAAACACACTGACTGACAGAGGACTGAGACTAGTCTAACACAACCCCCTGAAACACACTGACTGACAGAGGACTGAGACTAGTCTAACACAACCCCCTGAAACACACTGACTGACAGAGGACTGAGACTAGTCTAACACAACCCCTGAAACACACTGACTGAGAGGACTGAGACTAGTCTAACACAACCCCCTGAAACACACTGACTGATAGAGGACTGAGACTAGTCTAACACAACCCCCTGAAACACACTGACTGACAGAGGACTGAGACTAGTCTAACACAACCCCTGAAACACACTGACTGATAGAGGACTGAGACTAGTCTAACACAACCCCCTGAACAGAGGACTGAGACTAGTCTGACCCCCCTGAAACACACTGACTGATAGAGGACTGAGACTAGTCTAACACAACCCCCACACTGACTGACAGAGGACTGAGACTAGTCTAACACAACCCCTGAAACACACTGAGAGGACTGAGACTAGTCTAACACAACCCCCTGAAACACACTGACTGACAGAGGACTGAGAGGACTCCGACTAGTCTAACACAACCCCTGAAACACACTGACTGACAGAGGACTGAGACTAGTCTAACACAACCCCTGAAACACACTGACTGACAGAGGACTGAGACTAGTCTAACACAACCCCCTGAAACACACTGACTGAGAGGACTGAGACTAGTCTAACACAACCCCTGAAACACACTGACTGACAGAGGACTGAGACTAGTCTAACACAACCCCTGAAACACACTGACTGATAGAGGACTGAGACTAGTCTAACACAACCCCCTGAAACACACTGACTGACAGAGGACTGAGACTAGTCTAACACAACCCCCTGAAACACACTGACTGATAGAGGACTGAGACTAGTCTAACACAACCCCCTGAAACACACTGACTGACAGAGGACTGAGACTAGTCTAACACAACCCCCTGAAACACACTGACTGACAGAGGACTGAGACTAGTCTAACACAACCCCTGAAACACACTGACTGACAGAGGACTGAGACTAGTCTAACACAACCCCTGAAACACACTGACTGACAGAGGACTGAGACTAGTCTAACACAACCCCTGAAACACACTGACTGACAGAGGACTGAGACTAGTCTAACACAACCCCTGAAACACACTGACTGATAGAGGACTGAGACTAGTCTAACACAACCCCTGAAACACACTGACTGATAGAGGACTGAGACTAGTCTAACACAACCCCCTGAAACACACTGACTGACAGAGGACTGAGACTAGTCTAACACAACCCCCTGAAACACACTGACTGACAGAGGACTGAGACTAGTCTAACACAACCCCTGAAACACACTGACTGACAGAGGACTGAGACTAGTCTAACACAACCCCCTGAAACACACTGACTGACAGAGGACTGAGACTAGTCTAACACAACCCCTGAAACACACTGACTGATAGAGGACTGAGACTAGTCTAACACAACCCCCTGAAACACACTGACTGATAGAGGACTGAGACTAGTCTAACACAACCCCCTGAAACACACTGAAACACACTGACAGAGGACTGAGACTAGTCTAACACAACCCCCTGAAACACACTGACTGATAGAGGACTGAGACTAGTCTAACACAACCCCTGAAACACACTGACTGACAGAGGACTGAGACTAGTCTAACACAACCCCTGAAACACACTGACTGACAGAGGACTGAGACTAGTCTAACACAACCCCTGAAACACACTGACTGACAGAGGACTGAGACTAGTCTAACACAACCCCCTGAAACACACTGACTGACAGAGGACTGAGACTAGTCTAACACAACCCCTGAAACACACTGACTGACAGAGGACTGAGACTAGTCTAACACAACCCCCTGAAACACACTGACTGACAGAGGACTGAGACTAGTCTAACACAACCCCTGAAACACACTGACTGACAGAGGACTGAGACTAGTCTAACACAACCCCCTGAAACACACTGACTGACAGAGGACTGAGACTAGTCTAACACAACCCCTGAAACACACTGACTGACAGAGGACTGAGACTAGTCTAACACAACCCCCTGAAACACACTGACTGACAGAGGACTGAGACTAGTCTAACACAACCCCTGAAACACACTGACTGACAGAGGACTGAGACTAGTCTAACACAACCCCCTGAAACACACTGACTGACAGAGGACTGAGACTAGTCTAACACAACCCCTGAAACACACTGACTGACAGAGGACTGAGACTAGTCTAACACAACCCCCTGAAACACACTGACTGACAGAGGACTGAGACTAGTCTAACACAACCCCCTGAAACACACTGACTGACAGAGGACTGAGACTAGTCTAACACAACCCCCCTGAAACACACTGACTGACAGAGGACTGAGACTAGTCTAACACAACCCCCTGAAACACACTGACTGACAGAGGACTGAGACTAGTCTAACACAACCCCTGAAACACACTGACTGACAGAGGACTGAGACTAGTCTAACACAACCCCTGAAACACACTGACTGACAGAGGACTGAGACTAGTCTAACACAACCCCTGAAACACACTGACTGACAGAGGACTGAGACTAGTCTAACACAACCCCCTGAAACACACTGACTGACAGAGGACTGAGACTAGTCTAACACAACCCCCTGAAACACACTGACTGAGAGGACTGAGACTAGTCTAACACAACCCCCTGAAACACACTGACTGAGAGGACTGAGACTAGTCTAACACAACCCCCTGAAACACACTGACTGACAGAGGACTGAGACTAGTCTAACACAACCCCTGAAACACACTGACTGATAGAGGACTGAGACTAGTCTAACACAACCCCTGAAACACACTGACTGACAGAGGACTGAGACTACTGACACACTGACTGAGAGGACTGAGACTAGTCTAACACAACCCCTGAAACACACTGACTGATAGAGGACTGAGACTAGTCTAACACAACCCCTGAAACACACTGACTGATAGAGGACTGAGACTAGTCTAACACAACCCCCTGAAACACACTGACTGACAGAGGACTGAGACTAGTCTAACACAACCCCTGAAACACACTGACTGACAGAGGACTGAGACTAGTCTAACACAACCCCTGAAACACACTGACTGACAGAGGACTGAGACTAGTCTAACACAACCCCCTGAAACACACTGACACACTGACTGACAGAGGACTGAGACTAGTCTAACACAACCCCCTGAAACACACTGACTGACAGAGGACTGAGACTAGTCTAACACAACCCCTGAAACACACTGACTGACAGAGGACTGAGACTAGTCTAACACAACCCCCTGAAACACACTGACTGACAGAGGACTGAGACTAGTCTAACACAACCCCTGAAACACACTGACTGACAGAGGACTGAGACTAGTCTAACACAACCCCCTGAAACACACTGACTGACAGAGGACTGAGACTAGTCTAACACAACCCCCTGAAACACACTGACTGACAGAGGACTGAGACTAGTCTAACACAACCCCTGAAACACACTGACTGACAGAGGACTGAGACTAGTCTAACACAACCCCTGAAACACACTGAAAGAGGACTGAGACTAGTCTAACACAAGGACTGAGACTAGTCTAACACACAAACCCACTGACCCCTGAAACACACCCCTGACTGACAGAGGACTGAGACTAGTCTAACACAACCCCTGAAACACACTGACTGACAGAGGACTGAGACTAGTCTAACACAACCCCCTGAAACACACTGACTGACTGAGAGGACTGAGACTAGTCTAACACAACCCCCTGAAACACACTGACTGACAGAGGACTGAGACTAGTCTAACACAACCCCTGAAACACACTGACTGACAGAGGACTGAGACTAGTCTAACACAACCCCCTGAAACACACTGACTGACAGAGGACTGAGACTAGTCTAACACAACCCCTGAAACACACTGACTGACAGAGGACTGAGACTAGTCTAACACAACCCCCTGAAACACACTGACTGACAGAGGACTGAGACTAGTCTAACACAACCCCCTGAAACACACTGACTGACAGAGGACTGAGACTAGTCTAACACAACCCCCTGAAACACACTGACTGACAGAGGACTGAGACTAGTCTAACACAACCCCCTGAAACACACTGACTGATAGAGGACTGAGACTAGTCTGATAGAGGACTGAGACTAGTCTAACACAACCCCCTGAAACACACTGACAGAGGACTGAGACTAGTCTAACACAACCCCCTGAAACACACTGACTGACAGAGGACTGAGACTAGTCTAACACAACCCCCTGAAACACACTGACTGACAGAGGACTGAGACTAGTCTAACACAACCCCCTGAAACACACTGACTGACAGAGGACTGAGACTAGTCTAACACAACCCCTGAAACACACTGACTGACAGAGGACTGAGACTAGTCTAACACAACCCCCTGAAACACACTGACTGACAGAGGACTGAGACTAGTCTAACACAACCCCTGAAACACACTGACTGACAGAGGACTGAGACTAGTCTAACACAACCCCCTGAAACACACTGACTGACAGAGGACTGAGACTAGTCTAACACAACCCCCTGAAACACACTGACTGACAGAGGACTGAGACTAGTCTAACACAACCCCTGAAACACACTGACTGACAGAGGACTGAGACTGGGAACCCCCTGAACCGACAAACCCTGGTTGTTAGAGGTTGGACTGCCTTGCTCAAGGAAACACACTGACTGATGGGACTGGGAGACCAACAACTCTAGGGTTGCCAGATTTTTCTGTCGGAGCTGGGACACAAACCCTGGTTGCTGGGCCCTGAAACACCAGGCTACGTACCTCTGAGAAGGCCAGACAGAGGACTGAGACTAGCTGTCTGGTGGTGTGGCTGAGGACCAGGGGCCCCTGAAACAGACACTGACTGACAGAGGAAATGGTTCAGGTCGAGACTAGGGTCTAACACAACCCCCTGAAACCCACACTGGACAGGAGGCCAGAATGATACACTCTCAGTATAATAAACACACCACCCTGGACAGGAGGCCAGAATACTGACTCTAGTCTAAACAACCCCTGAAACAGGAGGCCAGAATATACTGACAGGAGGCCAGACTATATACACTCTCAGTATAATAAACACACCACCTGGACAGGAGGCCAGAATATATGAGACTAGTATAATAAACACACCCCTGGACAGGAACACACTGACACACCACCTGACAGGAGGACTGAGACTAGTCACTCTCAGTATAATAAACACACCGCCCCCTGAAACACTGACTGACAGAGGACCAGAGACACTCTCCAGTATAAACACAAACACACCACCTGACAGGAGGCCAGAATATAGACTCTCAGTATAATAAACACACCACCCCCTGAAACACACTGACTGACAGAGGACTGAGACACTCTCAGTCTAACACACCCCTGGACAGAAACACACCACCTGACAGGAGGACTGAGACTAGTATAATAAACCCCCTGACTGACAGGAGGACTGAGAATATATACAGTCTAACACACCACCCCCTGACTGATAGAGGACTGAGACTAGTCTAAACACACCCCTGGACAGGAGGCAGAATACTGATAGACTGAGATAATCTAACACAACCCCCTGGATAATAAACACACACCCCCTGACCTGGACAGAGACCAGAATATATACACCCCAGAAACACACTGACCTGGACAGAGGCCAGAGACTATACACTAGTACAACCCCACCTGAAACACACACTGACTGACAGAGGCCAGACTATACACTCTCAGTATAATAAACACCCCCTGACAACCACTGACTGATAGAGGACTGAGACTAGTCTAACAAACAACCACCTGACTGACAGAGGCCAGAATATCTACACTCTCAGTATAATAAACAGACCACCCTGGACAGGAGGCCAGAATACTGACTGACAGGAGGCCAGAATATGACACTCTCAGTATAATAAACCCCCTGAAACACACTGACTGGACAGGAGGCCTGAATATATACACTCTCAGTATAATAAACACACCAGAATATATACTGACCTGACAGAGGACTGAGACTAGTCTAACTCAGTATAATAAACACACCACCCCCTGGACAGAGGCTCAGACTGAGACTAGTCTACACTCCCAGTATAACAAACACACCACCCCCTCCACCTGGACAGAGGACTGAGACTAGTCTACACTCAACCCCCTGATAACACACTGACTGACAGAGGACTGAGACAGGAGGCCAGAATACAACCCCCTGAAACACACTGCCTGGACAGGAGGCCAGAATATATACACTAGTCTAACACAACCCCCTGAAACACACTGACAGAGGCAGAATACTGAGACTAGTATAATAAACACACCACCCCCTGACACACTGACTGACAGGAGGACTGAATATATACAACCCCCTGTATAACACACCACCTGACAGGAGGACTGAGATATCTACACTCAGTATAATAAACACACCACCTGACAGGAGGCCAGAATATATACACTGAACACACCACCCCCTGACCTGGACAGAGGACTGAGACTAGTCTAACACAACCCCTGAAACACCACCCCCTGACCTGGACAGAGGCCAGAATATATACACTCTAGTATAATAAACACACCACCTGGAAACACAGGCCAGAATGACTGATCAGAGGACAGGAGGCCAGAATATATACACTCCTGTATAACACACTGACCTGGACAGAGGACTGAGACTCCACCTGGACAGTATAACACAACCCCCTGAAACACACTGACTGGACAGGAGGACTGAGACTAGTCTAACACAACCCCCTGAAACACACTGACTGACAGAGGACTGAGACTAGTCTAACACAAACACAAACACACTGACTGACAGGAGGACTGAGACTAGTCTAACACAACCCCCTATAAACACACTGACTGACAGAGGACTGAGACTAGTCTAACACAACCCCCTGAAACACACTGACTGACAGAGGACTGAGACTAGTCTAACACAACCCCTAGTATAAACACACCACCCAGGAGAGGCACATGACTGACTGGACTGAGGCCAGAATATATACTGAGTATAACACAACCCCCTGACTGACAGAGGACTGAGACTAGTCTAACACAACCCCACTGACTGACAGGCCAGGACTGACTGTATAAGGACTGACCTGACAGGAGGCCAGAACACAACTCCCTGAAACACACTGACTGACAGAGGACTGAGACTAGTCTAACACACCCCCTGAAACACACTGACAGAGGACTGAGACTAGTCTAACACACACTGACTGATAGAGGACTGAGACTAGTCTAACACAACCCCCTGAAACACACTGACTGACAGAGGACTGAGACTAGTCTAACACAACCCCCTGAAACACTGACTGACAGAGGACTGAGACTAGTCTAACACAACCCCCTGACTGACAGAGGACTGAGACTAGTCTAAAACACAACCCCTGAAACAGAGGACTGAGACTACACACTGACCCTGAAACACACTGGACTGAGGACTAGTCTAACACAACCCCTGAAACACTGACTGACAGAGGACTGAGACTAGTCTAACACAACCCCTGAAACACTGACTGACAGAGGACTGAGACTAGTCTAACACAACCCCTGAAACACACTGACTGACAGAGGACTGAGACTAGTCTAACACAACCCCTGAAACACACTGACTGACAGACTAGACAACCCCCTGAAACACACCACCTGAGACTAGTCTAACACAACCCCCTGAAACACACTGACTGACAGAGGACTGAGACTAGTCTAACACAACCCCCTGAAACACACTGACTGACAGAGGACTGAGACTAGTCTAACACAACCCCCCTGAAACACACTGACTGATAGAGGACTGAGACTAGTCTAACACAACCCCTGGAGGAGGCCAGAATATATACACTTTCAGGATAATAAACACACTGACTGACAGAGGACTGAGACTAGTCTAACACAACCCCTGAAACACACTGACAGAGGACTGAGACTAGTCTAACACTGACACACCTGACTGACAGAGGACTGAGACTAGTCTAACACAACCCCCTGAAACACACTGACTGATAGAGGACTGAGACTAGTCTAACACAACCCCTGAAACACACTGACTGATAGAGGACTGAGACTAGTCTAACACAACCCCCTGACTGACTGACAGAGGACTGAGACTAGTCTAACACACCCCTGAAACACACTGACTGATAGAGGACTGAGACTAGTCTAACACAACCCCTGAAACACACTGACAGAGGACTGAGACTAGTCTAACACAACCCCTGACTAACACACTGACTGATAATAAACAGAGGACTGAGACTAGTCTAACACAACCCCCTGACTGACAGAGGACTAGTCTAACACACCCCAGTGAAACACACTGACCTGACAGAAGGCCTAGACACAACCCCTGACTGACAGAGGCACACTGACAGAGGACTGAGACTAGTCTAACACAACCCCTGAAACACACTGACTGATAGAGGACTGAGACTAGTCTAACACAACCCCTGAAACACACTGACTGACAGAGGACTGAGACTAGTCTAACACAACCCCTGAAACACACTGACTGATAGAGGACTGAGACTAGTCTAACACAACCCCCTGAAACACACTGACTGACAGAGGACTGAGACTAGTCTAACACAACCCCCTGAAACACACTGACTGACAGAGGACTGAGACTAGTCTAACACAACCCCTGAAACACACTGACTGATAGAGGACTGAGACTAGTCTAACACAACCCCTGAAACACACTGACTGACAGAGGACTGAGACTAGTCTAACACAACCCCTGAAACACACTGACTGACAGAGGACTGAGACTAGTCTAACACAACCCCCTGAAACACACTGACTGACAGAGGACTGAGACTAGTCTAACACAACCCCTGAAACACACTGACTGATAGAGGACTGAGACTAGTCTAACACAACCCCCTGAAACACACTGACTGATAGAGGACTGAGACTAGTCTAACACAACCCCTGAAACACACTGACTGACAGAGGACTGAGACTAGTCTAACACAACCCCTGAAACACACTGACTGACAGAGGACTGAGACTAGTCTACACAACCCCCTGAAACACACTGACTGACAGAGGACTGAGACTAGTCTAACACAACCCCTGAAACACACTGACTGACAGAGGACTGAGACTAGTCTAACACAACCCCCTGAAACACACTGACTGACAGAGGACTGAGACTAGTCTAACACAACCCCCCTGAAACACACTGACTGAGAGGACTGAGACTAGTCTAACACAACCCCCTGAAACACTGACTGACAGAGGACTGAGACTAGTCTAACACAACCCCCTGAAACACACTGACTGATAGAGGACTGAGACTAGTCTAACACAACCCCTGAAACACACTGACTGACAGAGGACTGAGACTAGTCTAACACAACCCCCTGAAACACACTGACTGATAGAGGACTGAGACTAGTCTAACACAACCCCTGAAACACACTGACTGAGAGGACTGAGACTAGTCTAACACAACCCCCTGAAACACACTGACTGAGAGGACTGAGACTAGTCTAACACAACCCCTGAAACACACTGACTGACAGAGGACTGAGACTAGTCTAACACAACCCCCCTGAAACACACTGACTGACAGAGGACTGAGACTAGTCTAACACAACCCCTGAAACACACTGACTGACAGAGGACTGAGACTAGTCTAACACAACCCCCTGAAACACTGACTGACAGAGGACTGAGACTAGTCTAACACAACCCCCTGAAACACACTGACTGACAGAGGACTGAGACTAGTCTAACACAACCCCTGAAACACACTGACTGACAGAGGACTGAGACTAGTCTAACACAACCCCCTGAAACACACTGACTGACAGAGGACTGAGACTAGTCTAACACAACCCCCTGAAACACACTGACTGAGAGGACTGAGACTAGTCTAACAACCCCCCTGAACACACTGACTGACAGAGGACTGAGACTAGTCTAACACAACCCCTGAAACACACTGACTGATAGAGGACTGAGACTAGTCTAACACAACCCCCTGAAACACACTGACTGACAGAGGACTGAGACTAGTCTAACACAACCCCCTGAAACACACTGACTGACAGAGGACTGAGACTAGTCTAACACAACCCCTGAAACACACTGACTGACAGAGGACTGAGACTAGTCTAACACAACCCCCTGAAACACACTGACTGACAGAGGACTGAGACTAGTCTAACACAACCCCTGAAACTGACTGATAGAGACTGAGACTAGTCTAACACAACCCCTGAAACACACTGACTGATAGAGGACTGAGACTAGTCTAACACAACCCCCTGAAACACACTGACTGACAGAGGACTGAGACTAGTCTAACACAACCCCCTGAAACACACTGACTGATAGAGGACTGAGACTAGTCTAACACAACCCCCTGAAACTGACTGACAGAGGACTGAGACTAGTCTAACACAACCCCTGAAACACACTGACTGACAGAGGACTGAGACTAGTCTAACACAACCCCTGACTGACAGAGGACTGAGACTAGTCTAACACAACCCCTGAAACACACTGACTGACAGAGGACTGAGACTAGTCTAACACAACCCCTGAAACACACTGACTGACAGAGGACTGAGACTAGTCTAACACAACCCCCTGAAACACACTGACTGACAGAGGACTGAGACTAGTCTAACACAACCCCTGAAACACACTGACTGACAGAGGACTGAGACTAGTCTAACACAACCCCCTGAAACACACTGACTGACAGAGGACTGAGACTAGTCTAACACAACCCCCTGAAACACACTGACTGACAGAGGACTGAGACTAGTCTAACACAACCCCCTGAAACACACTGACTGACAGAGGACTGAGACTAGTCTAACACAACCCCCTGAAACACTGACAGACAGAGGACTGAGACTACTGACCCCCTGACTGAGAGGACTGAGACTAGTCTAACACAACCCCCTGAAACACACTGACTGACAGAGGACTGAGACTAGTCTAACACAACCCCTGAAACACACTGACTGAGAGGACTGAGACTAGTCTAACACAACCCCTGAAACACACTGACTGACAGAGGACTGAGACTAGTCTAACACAACCCCTGAAACACACTGACTGACAGAGGACTGAGACTAGTCTAACACAACCCCCTGAAACACTGACCAGAGGACTGAGACTAGAAACACGACCCCTGACTGACAGAGGACTGAGACTAGTCTAACACAACCCCTGAAACACACTGACTGACAGAGGACTGAGACTAGTCTAACACAACCCCCTGAAACACACTGACTGATAGAGGACTGAGACTAGTCTAACACAACCCCTGAAACACACTGACTGATAGAGGACTGAGACTAGTCTAACACAACCCCCTGAAACACACTGACTGATAGAGGACTGAGACTAGTCTAACACAACCCCCTGAAACACACTGACTGACAGAGGACTGAGACTAGTCTAACACAACCCCCTGAAACACACTGACTGACAGAGGACTGAGACTAGTCTAACACAACCCCCTGAAACACACTGACTGACAGAGGACTGAGACTAGTCTAACACGACCCCTGAAACACACTGACTGACAGAGGACTGAGACTAGTCTAACACAACCCCTGACTGACAGAGGACTGAGACTAGTCTAACACAACCCCTGAAACACACTGACTGATAGAGGACTGAGACTAGTCTAACACAACCCCTGAAACACACTGACTGACAGAGGACTGAGACTAGTCTAACACGAAACACACTGACTGATAGAGGACTGAGACTAGTCTAACACAACCCCCTGAAACACACTGACTGACAGAGGACTGAGACTAGTCTAACACAACCCCCTGAAACACACTGACTGACAGAGGACTGAGACTAGTCTAACACAACCCCCTGAAACACACTGACTGATAGAGGACTGAGACTAGTCTAACACAACCCCCTGAAACACACTGACTGACAGAGGACTGAGACTAGTCTAACACAACCCCCTGAAACACACTGACTGACAGAGGACTGAGACTAGTCTAACACGACCCCCTGACTGATAGAGGACTGAGACTAGTCTAACACAACCCCCTGAAACACACTGACTGACAGAGGACTGAGACTAGTCTAACACAACCCCTGAAACACACTGACTGACAGAGGACTGAGACTAGTCTAACACAACCCCTGAAACACACTGACTGACAGAGGACTGAGACTAGTCTAACACAACCCCCTGAAACACACTGACAGAGGACTGAGACTAGTCTAACACAACCCCCTGAAACACACTGACTGACAGAGGACTGAGACTAGTCTAACACAACCCCCTGAAACACACTGACTGATAGAGGACTGAGACTAGTCTAACACAACCCCCTGAAACACACTGACTGACAGAGGACTGAGACTAGTCTAACACAACCCCCTGAAACACACTGACTGATAGAGGACTGAGACTAGTCTAACACAACCCCCTGAAACACACTGACTGACAGAGGACTGAGACTAGTCTAACACAACCCCTGAAACACACTGACTGACAGAGGACTGAGACTAGTCTAACACAACCCCCTGAAACACACTGACTGATAGAGGACTGAGACTAGTCTAACACAACCCCCTGACTGACAGAGGACTGAGACTAGTCTAACACAACCCCCTGACTGACAGAGGACTGAGACTAGTCTAACACAACCCCCTGACTGACAGAGGACTGAGACTAGTCTAACACAACCCCCTGAAACACACTGACTGACAGAGGACTGAGACTAGTCTAACACAACCCCCTGACTGACAGAGGACTGAGACTAGTCTAACACGACCCCCTGACTGACAGAGGACTGAGACTAGTCTAACACAACCCCCTGAAACACACTGACTGACAGAGGACTGAGACTAGTCTAACACAACCCCCTGAAACACACTGACTGATAGAGGACTGAGACTAGTCTAACACAACCCCCTGAAACACACTGACTGACAGAGGACTGAGACTAGTCTAACACAACCCCCTGAAACACACTGACTGACAGAGGACTGAGACTAGTCTAACACAACCCCCTGAAACACACTGACTGACAGAGGACTGAGACTAGTCTAACACAACCCCTGAAACACACTGACTGACAGAGGACTGAGACTAGTCTAACACAACCCCCTGAAACACACTGACTGATAGAGGACTGAGACTAGTCTAACACAACCCCTGAAACACACTGACTGACAGAGGACTGAGACTAGTCTAACACAACCCCTGAAACACACTGACTGATAGAGGACTGAGACTAGTCTAACACAACCCCCTGAAACACACTGACTGACAGAGGACTGAGACTAGTCTAACACAACCCCCTGAAACACACTGACTGATAGAGGACTGAGACTAGTCTAACACAACCCCCTGAAACACACTGACTGAGAGGACTGAGACTAGTCTAACACAACCCCTGAAACACACTGACTGATAGAGGACTGAGACTAGTCTAACACAACCCCTGAAACACACTGACTGACAGAGGACTGAGACTAGTCTAACACAACCCCCTGAAACACACTGACAGAGGACTGAGACTAGTCTAACACAACCCCCTGAAACACACTGACTGATAGAGGACTGAGACTAGTCTAACACAACCCCCTGAAACACACTGACTGATAGAGGACTGAGACTAGTCTAACACAACCCCTGAAACACACTGACTGACAGAGGACTGAGACTAGTCTAACACAACCCCTGAAACACACTGACTGACAGAGGACTGAGACTAGTCTAACACAACCCCCTGAAACACACTGACTGACAGAGGACTGAGACTAGTCTAACACAACCCCTGACTGAAACACACTGACTGACAGAGGACTGAGACTAGTCTAACACAACCCCTGAAACACACTGACTGACAGAGGACTGAGACTAGTCTAACACAACCCCTGAAACACACTGACAGAGGACTGAGACTAGTCTAACACAACCCCTGAAACACACTGACTGATAGAGGACTGAGACTAGTCTAACACAACCCCTGACACACTGACTGAGAGGACTGAGACTAGTCTAACACAACCCCCTGAAACACACTGACTGATAGAGGACTGAGACTAGTCTAACACAACCCCTGAAACACACTGACTGACAGAGGACTGAGACTAGTCTAACACAACCCCCTGAAACACACTGACTGAGAGGACTGAGACTAGTCTAACACAACCCCCTGAAACACACTGACTGACAGAGGACTGAGACTAGTCTAACACAACCCCCCTGAAACACACTGACTGACAGAGGACTGAGACTAGTCTAACACAACCCCCTGAAACACACTGACTGATAGAGGACTGAGACTAGTCTGACCCCCTGAGAGGACTGAGACTAGTCTAACACAACCCCCTGAAACACACTGACTGAGAGGACTGAGACTAGTCTAAACCCCTGAAACACTGACTGACAGAGGACTGAGACAACCCCCCTGAAACACACTGACTGACAGAGGACTGAGACTAGTCTAACACAACCCCCTGAAACACACTGACTGATAGAGGACTGAGACTAGTCTAACACAACCCCTGAAACACACTGACTGACAGAGGACTGAGACTAGTCTAACACAACCCCCCTGAAACACACTGACTGATAGAGGACTGAGACTAGTCTAACACAACCCCTGAAACACACTGACTGACAGAGGACTGAGACTAGTCTAACACAACCCCTGAAACACACTGACCCCTGAGACTAGAACACAACCCCCTGAAACACACTGACTGATAGAGGACTGAGACTAGTCTAACACAACCCCTGAAACACACTGACAGAGGACTGAGACTAGTCTAACACAACCCCTGAAACACACTGACTGAGAGGACTGAGACTAGTCTAACACAACCCCCTGAAACACACTGACTGACAGAGGACTGAGACTAGTCTAACACAACCCCCTGAAACACACTGACTGATAGAGGACTGAGACTAGTCTAACACAACCCCTGAAACACACTGACTGAGGGACTGAGACTAGTCTAACACAACCCCCACACTGACTGACAGAGGACTGAGACTAGTCTAACACAACCCCCTGACAGAGGACAGACTAGTCTGACACACTGACTGACAGAGGACTGAGACTAGTCTAACACAACCCCTGACCCAGAGGACTGAGACTAGTCTAACACAACCCCCTGACTGACTGACAGAGGACTGAGACTAGTCTAACACAACCCCTGACTGAAAGACAGGACTGACAGACAGAGGACTGAGACTAGTCTAACACAACCCCCTGAAACACACTGACTGACAGAGGACTGAGACTAGTCTAACACAACCCTGACTGAAGACTGAGACTAGTCTAACACAACCCCCTGACTGACAGAGGACTGAGACTAGTCTAACACAACCCCCTGAAACACACTGACTGACAGAGGACTGAGACTAGTCTAACACAACCCCCTGAAACACACTGACTGACAGAGGACTGAGACTAGTCTAACACAACCCCCTGAAACACACTGACTGATAGAGGACTGAGACTAGTCTAACACAACCCCTGAAACACACTGACTGACAGAGGACTGAGACTAGTCTAACACAACCCCCTGAAACACACTGACTGATAGAGGACTGAGACTAGTCTAACACGACCCCCTGACTGATAGAGGACTGAGACTAGTCTAACACAACCCCCTGAAACACACCGACTGACAGAGGACTGAGACTAGTCTAACACAACCCCTGAAACACACTGACTGACAGAGGACTGAGACTAGTCTAACACAACCCCCTGAAACACACTGACTGACAGAGGACTGAGACTAGTCTAACACAACCCCCTGAAACACACTGACTGACAGAGGACTGAGACTAGTCTAACACAACCCCCTGAAACACACTGACTGATAGAGGACTGAGACTAGTCTAACACAACCCCTGAAACACACTGACTGACAGAGGACTGAGACTAGTCTAACACAACCCCCTGAAACACACTGACTGATAGAGGACTGAGACTAGTCTAACACAACCCCTGAAACACACTGACTGATAGAGGACTGAGACTAGTCTAACACAACCCCCTGAAACACACTGACTGATAGAGGACTGAGACTAGTCTAACACAACCCCCTGAAACACACTGACTGACAGAGGACTGAGACTAGTCTAACACAACCCCCTGAAACACACTGACTGATAGAGGACTGAGACTAGTCTAACACAACCCCTGACTGAAGAGGACTGAGACTAGACACGACCCCTGACTGACAGAGGACTGAGACTAGTCTAACACAACCCCCTGAAACACACTGACTGACAGAGGACTGAGACTAGTCTAACACAACCCCTGAAACACACTGACTGATAGAGGACTGAGACTAGTCTAACACAACCCCTGACTGACAGAGGACTGAGACTAGTCTAACACAACCCCTGAAACACACTGACTGACAGAGGACTGAGACTAGTCTAACACAACCCCTGAAACACACTGACTGACAGAGGACTGAGACTAGTCTAACACAACCCCTGAAACACACTGACTGATAGAGGACTGAGACTAGTCTAACACAACCCCCTGAAACACACTGACTGACAGAGGACTGAGACTAGTCTAACACAACCCCCTGAAACACACTGACAGAGGACTGAGACTAGTCTAACACAACCCCCTGAAACACACTGACTGATAGAGGACTGAGACTAGTCTAACACAACCCCCTGAAACACACTGACTGATAGAGGACTGAGACTAGTCTAACACAACCCCCTGAAACACACTGACTGATAGAGGACTGAGACTAGTCTAACACAACCCCCTGAAACACACTGACTGACAGAGGACTGAGACTAGTCTAACACAACCCCCTGAAACACTGACTGACAGAGGACTGAGACTAGTCTAACACAACCCCCTGAAACACACTGACTGACAGAGGACTGAGACTAGTCTAACACAACCCCCTGAAACACACTGACTGACAGAGGACTGAGACTAGTCTAACACAACCCCCTGAAACACACTAACAGAGGACTGAGACTAGTCTAACACAACCCCCTGACTGACAGAGGACTGAGACTAGTCTAACACAACCCCCTGAAACACACTGACAGAGGACTGAGACTAGTCTAACACAACCCCCTGAAACACACTGACTGACAGAGGACTGAGACTAGTCTAACACAACCCCCTGAAACACACTGACTGACAGAGGACTGAGACTAGTCTAACACAACCCCCTGAAACACACTGACTGACAGAGGACTGAGACTAGTCTAACACAACCCCCTGAAACACACTGACTGACAGAGGACTGAGACTAGTCTAACACAACCCCCTGAAACACACTGACTGATGGACTGAGACTAGTCTAACACAACCCCCTGAAACACACTGACTGACAGAGGACTGAGACTAGTCTAACACAACCCCCTGAAACACACTGACTGACAGAGGACTGAGACTAGTCTAACACAACCCCCTGAAACACACTGACTGACAGAGGACTGAGACTAGTCTAACACAACCCCTGAAACACACTGACTGACAGAGGACTGAGACTAGTCTAACACAACCCCTGAAACACACTGACTGATAGAGGACTGAGACTAGTCTAACACAACCCCCTGAAACACACTGACTGACAGAGGACTGAGACTAGTCTAACACAACCCCCTGAAACACACTGACTGACAGAGGACTGAGACTAGTCTAACACAACCCCCTGAAACACACTGACTGACAGAGGACTGAGACTAGTCTAACACAACCCCTGAAACACACTGACAGAGGACTGAGACTAGTCTAACACAACCCCTGAAACACACTGACTGACAGAGGACTGAGACTAGTCTAACACAACCCCCTGAAACACACTGACTGACAGAGGACTGAGACTAGTCTAACACAACCCCCTGAAACACACTGACTGACAGAGGACTGAGACTAGTCTAACACAACCCCTGAAACACACTGACTGACAGAGGACTGAGACTAGTCTAACACAACCCCCTGACACACTGACAGAGGACTGAGACTAGTCTAACACAACCCCCTGAAACACACTGACTGATAGAGGACTGAGACTAGTCTAACACAACCCCTGAAACACACTGACTGAGAGGACTGAGACTAGTCTAACACAACCCCCTGAAACACACTGACTGATAGAGGACTGAGACTAGTCTAACACAACCCCTGAAACACACTGACTGACAGAGGACTGAGACTAGTCTAACACAACCCCCTGAAACACACTGACTGACAGAGGACTGAGACTAGTCTAACACAACCCCCTGAAACACACTGACTGATAGAGGACTGAGACTAGTCTAACACAACCCCCTGAAACACACTGACTGATAGAGGACTGAGACTAGTCTAACACAACCCCTGAAACACACTGACTGACAGAGGACTGAGACTAGTCTAACACAACCCCTGAAACACACTGACTGACAGAGGACTGAGACTAGTCTAACACAACCCCTGAAACACACTGACTGACAGAGGACTGAGACTAGTCTAACACAACCCCTGAAACACACTGACTGACAGAGGACTGAGACTAGTCTAACACGACCCCTGACTGACAGAGGACTGAGACTAGTCTAACACAACCCCCTGAAACACACTGACTGACAGAGGACTGAGACTAGTCTAACACAACCCCTGAAACACACTGACAGAGGACTGAGACTAGTCTAACACAACCCCTGAAACACACTGACTGACAGAGGACTGAGACTAGTCTAACACAACCCCCTGAAACACACTGACTGACAGAGGACTGAGACTAGTCTAACACAACCCCTGAAACACACTGACTGATAGAGGACTGAGACTAGTCTAACACAACCCCTGAAACACACTGACTGACAGAGGACTGAGACTAGTCTAACACAACCCCTGAAACACACTGACTGATAGAGGACTGAGACTAGTCTAACACAACCCCCTGAAACACACTGACTGATAGAGGACTGAGACTAGTCTAACACAACCCCCTGAAACACACTGACTGACAGAGGACTGAGACTAGTCTAACACAACCCCCTGAAACACACTGACTGAGAGGACTGAGACTAGTCTAACACAACCCCTGACAAGGACTGAGACTAGTCTAACACAACCCCCTGACTGACAGAGGACTGAGACTAGTCTAACACAACCCCCTGACTGACAGAGGACTGAGACTAGTCTAACACAACCCCCTGAAACACACTGACTGATAGAGGACTGAGACTAGTCTAACACAACCCCCTGAAACACACTGACTGACAGAGGACTGAGACTAGTCTAACACAACCCCTGAAACACACTGACTGACAGAGGACTGAGACTAGTCTAACACAACCCCCTGAAACACACTGACTGATAGAGGACTGAGACTAGTCTAACACAACCCCCCCTGACTGATAGAGGACTGAGACTAGTCTAACACAACCCCTGAAACACACTGACTGACAGAGGACTGAGACTAGTCTAACACAACCCCCTGAAACACACTGACAGAGAGGACTGAGACTAGTCTAACACAACCCCTGAAACACACTGACTGACAGAGGACTGAGACTAGTCTAACACAACCCCCTGAAACACACTGACTGACAGAGGACTGAGACTAGTCTAACACAACCCCCTGAAACACACTGACTGATAGAGGACTGAGACTAGTCTAACACAACCCCTGAAACACACTGACTGATAGAGGACTGAGACTAGTCTAACACAACCCCCTGAAACACACTGACTGACAGAGGACTGAGACTAGTCTAACACAACCCCCTGAAACACACTGACTGACAGAGGACTGAGACTAGTCTAACACAACCCCTGAAACACACTGACTGATAGAGGACTGAGACTAGTCTAACACAACCCCCTGAAACACACTGACCCCTGACAGAGGACTGAGACTAGTCTAACACAACCCCTGAAACTGACAGAGGACTGAGACTAGTCTAACACAACCCCCTGAAACACACTGACTGACAGAGGACTGAGACTAGTCTAACACAACCCCCTGAAACACACTGACTGATAGAGGACTGAGACTAGTCTAACACAACTGACAGAGGACTGAGACTAGTCTGACAGAGGACTGAGACTAGTCTAACACCCCCTGAAACACACTGACTGACAGAGGACTGAGACTAGTCTAACACAACCCCTGAAACACACTGACTGATAGAGGACTGAGACTAGTCTAACACAACCCCTGACTGACAGAGGACTGAGACTAGTCTGACCCCCCTGACTGACAGGACTGAGACTAGTCTAACTCAACCCCCTGAAACACACTGACTGACAGAGGACTGAGACTAGTCTAACACAACCCCTGAAACACACTGACTGACAGAGGACTGAGACTAGTCTAACACAACCCCCTGAAACACACTGACTGACAGAGGACTGAGACTAGTCTAACACAACCCCTGAAACACACTGACTGACAGAGGACTGAGACTAGTCTAACACAACCCCTGAAACACACTGACTGACAGAGGACTGAGACTAGTCTAACACAACCCCCTGAAACTGACAGAGGACTGAGACTAGTCTAACACAACCCCCTGAAACACACTGACTGACAGAGGACTGAGACTAGTCTAACACAACCCCTGAAACACACTGATAGAGGACTGAGACTAGTCTAACACAACCCCCTGAAACACACTGACTGACAGAGGACTGAGACTAGTCTAACACAACCCCCTGAAACACACTGACTGACAGAGGACTGAGACTAGTCTAACACAACCCCCTGAAACACACTGACTGACAGAGGACTGAGACTAGTCTAACACAACCCCCTGACTGATAGAGGACTGAGACTAGTCTAACACAACCCCCTGAAACACACTGACTGACAGAGGACTGAGACTAGTCTAACACAACCCCCTGAAACACACTGACAGAGGACTGAGACTAGTCTAACACAACCCCCTGAAACACACTGACTGATAGAGGACTGAGACTAGTCTAACACAACCCCCTGAAACACACTGACTGACAGAGGACTGAGACTAGTCTAACACAACCCCCTGAAACACACTGACTGACAGAGGACTGAGACTAGTCTAACACAACCCCCTGAAACACACTGACTGACAGAGGACTGAGACTAGTCTAACACAACCCCCTGACTGATAGAGGACTGAGACTAGTCTAACACAACCCCCTGACTGAAGAGGACTGAGACTACTGACTGACAGAGGACTGAGACTAGTCTAACACAACCCCCTGACTGACAGAGGACTGAGACTAGTCTAACACAACCCCCTGAAACACACTGACTGATAGAGGACTGAGACTAGTCTAACACAACCCCCTGACTGACAGAGGACTGAGACTAGTCTAACACGACCCCCTGACTGACAGAGGACTGAGACTAGTCTAACACAACCCCCTGAAACACACTGACTGACAGAGGACTGAGACTAGTCTAACACAACCCCCTGAAACACACTGACTGACAGAGGACTGAGACTAGTCTAACACAACCCCCTGAAACACACTGCATGACAGAGGACTGAGACTAGTCTAACACAACCCCCTGAAACACACTGACTGACAGAGGACTGAGACTAGTCTAACACAACCCCCTGAAACACTGACAGACAGAGGACTGAGACTAGTCTAACACGACCCCCTGACTGATAGAGGACTGAGACTAGTCTAACACAACCCCCTGAAACACACCGACTGACAGAGGACTGAGACTAGTCTAACACAACCCCCTGAAACACACTGACAGAGGACTGAGACTAGTCTAACACAACCCCCTGAAACACACTGACTGACAGAGGACTGAGACTAGTCTAACACAACCCCCTGAAACACACTGACTGACAGAGGACTGAGACTAGTCTAACACAACCCCCTGAAACACACTGACTGACAGAGGACTGAGACTAGTCTAACACAACCCCCTGAAACACACTGACTGATAGAGGACTGAGACTAGTCTAACACAACCCCCTGAAACACACTGACTGACAGAGGACTGAGACTAGTCTAACACAACCCCCTGAAACACACTGACTGATAGAGGACTGAGACTAGTCTAACACAACCCCCTGAAACACACTGACTGATAGAGGACTGAGACTAGTCTAACACAACCCCCTGAAACACACTGACTGACAGAGGACTGAGACTAGTCTAACACAACCCCTGAAACACACTGACTGATAGAGGACTGAGACTAGTCTAACACAACCCCCTGACTGACAGAGGACTGAGACTAGTCTAACACGACCCCCTGACTGACAGAGGACTGAGACTAGTCTAACACAACCCCCTGACTGACAGAGGACTGAGACTAGTCTAACACAACCCCCTGAAACACACTGACTGATAGAGGACTGAGACTAGTCTAACACAACCCCCTGAAACAGAGGACTGAGACTGTCTAACACGACCCCTGAGAGGACTGAGACTAGTCTAACACAACCCCTGAAACACACTGACTGACAGAGGACTGAGACTAGTCTAACACAACCCCCTGAAACACACTGACTGATAGAGGACTGAGACTAGTCTAACACAACCCCTGACTGAAGAGGACTGAGACTAGTCTAACACAACCCCTGAAACACACTGACTGACAGAGGACTGAGACTAGTCTAACACAACCCCCTGAAACACTGACAGACAGAGGACTGAGACTAGTCTAACACAACCCCCTGAAACACACTGACTGATAGAGGACTGAGACTAGTCTAACACAACCCCTGAAACACACTGACTGACAGAGGACTGAGACTAGTCTAACACAACCCCTGAAACACACTGACAGAGGACTGAGACTAGTCTAACACAACCCCCTGAAACACACTGACTGACAGAGGACTGAGACTAGTCTAACACAACCCCTGAAACACACTGACTGACAGAGGACTGAGACTAGTCTAACACAACCCCCTGAAACACACTGACTGACAGAGGACTGAGACTAGTCTAACACAACCCCCTGAAACACACTGACTGACAGAGGACTGAGACTAGTCTAACACAACCCCTGAAACACACTGACTGACAGAGGACTGAGACTAGTCTAACACAACCCCTGAAACACACTGACTGATAGAGGACTGAGACTAGTCTAACACAACCCCTGAAACACACTGACTGATAGAGGACTGAGACTAGTCTAACACAACCCCCTGAAACACACTGACTGACAGAGGACTGAGACTAGTCTAACACAACCCCTGAAACACACTGACTGATAGAGGACTGAGACTAGTCTAACACAACCCCTGAAACACACTGACTGACAGAGGACTGAGACTAGTCTAACACAACCCCTGACTGACAGAGGACTGAGACTAGTCTAACACAACCCCACTGACTGACAGAGGACTGAGACTAGTCTAACACAACCCCTGAAACACACTGACTGACAGAGGACTGAGACTAGTCTAACACAACCCCTGACTGACAGAGGACTGAGACTAGTCTAACACGACCCCTGACTGACAGAGGACTGAGACTAGTCTAACACAACCCCTGAAACACACTGACTGACAGAGGACTGAGACTAGTCTAACACAACCCCCACACTGACAGAGGACTGAGACTACACACTGACTGACAGAGGACTGAGACTAGTCTAACACAACCCCTGACTGACCCCTAACACAACCCCTGAAACACACTGACTGACAGAGGACTGAGACTAGTCTAACACGACCCCCTGACTGACAGAGGACTGAGACTAGTCTAACACAACCCCCTGAAACACACTGACTGACAGAGGACTGAGACTAGTCTAACACAACCCCCTGAAACACACTGACTGATAGAGGACTGAGACTAGTCTAACACAACCCCCTGAAACACACTGACTGATAGAGGACTGAGACTAGTCTAACACAACCCCCTGAAACACACTGACTGACAGAGGACTGAGACTAGTCTAACACAACCCCCTGAAACACACTGACTGACTGAGGACTGAGACTAGTCTAACACAACCCCCTGAAACACACTGACTGACAGAGGACTGAGACTAGTCTAACACAACCCCCTGAAACACACTGACTGATAGAGGACTGAGACTAGTCTAACACAACCCCCTGACTGACAGAGGACTGAGACTAGTCTAACACAACCCCCTGAAACACACTGACTGATAGAGGACTGAGACTAGTCTAACACAACCCCTGAAACACACTGACTGATAGAGGACTGAGACTAGTCTAACACAACCCCTGAAACACACTGACTGATAGAGGACTGAGACTAGTCTAACACAACCCCCTGAAACACACTGACTGACAGAGGACTGAGACTAGTCTAACACAACCCCTGAAACACACTGACTGATAGAGGACTGAGACTAGTCTAACACAACCCCTGAAACACACTGACTGATAGAGGACTGAGACTAGTCTAACACAACCCCCTGAAACACACTGACTGACAGAGGACTGAGACTAGTCTAACACAACCCCTGAAACACACTGACAGAGGACTGAGACTAGTCTAACACAACCCCTGAAACACACTGACTGAGAGGACTGAGACTAGTCTAACACAACCCCCTGAAACACACTGACTGACAGAGGACTGAGACTAGTCTAACACAACCCCCTGAAACACACTGACTGACAGAGGACTGAGACTAGTCTAACACAACCCCCTGAAACACACTGACTGACAGAGGACTGAGACTAGTCTAACACAACCCCCTGACTGAAGAGGACTGAGACTAGTCTACTGACTGATAGAGGACTGAGACTAGTCTAACACAACCCCTGACTGATAGAGGACTGAGACTAGTCTAACACAACCCCCTGAAACACACTGACTGACAGAGGACTGAGACTAGTCTAACACAACCCCTGAAACACACTGACTGACAGAGGACTGAGACTAGTCTAACACAACCCCTGACTGACTGAGAGGACTGAGACTAGTCTAACACAACCCCCTGAAACACACTGACTGACAGAGGACTGAGACTAGTCTAACACAACCCCCTGAAACACACTGACTGACAGAGGACTGAGACTAGTCTAACACAACCCCTGAAACACACTGACTGACAGAGGACTGAGACTAGTCTAACACAACCCCCTGAAACACACTGACTGACAGAGGACTGAGACTAGTCTAACACAACCCCCTGAAACACACTGACAGAGGACTGAGACTAGTCTAACACAACCCCTGAAACACACTGACTGACAGAGGACTGAGACTAGTCTAACACACCCCCTGAAACACACTGACTGACAGAGGACTGAGACTAGTCTAACACAACCCCCTGAAACACACTGACTGACAGAGGACTGAGACTAGTCTAACACAACCCCCTGAAACACACTGACTGACAGAGGACTGAGACTAGTCTAACACAACCCCTGAAACACACTGACTGACAGAGGACTGAGACTAGTCTAACACAACCCCTGAAACACACTGACTGACAGAGGACTGAGACTAGTCTAACACAACCCCTGAAACACACTGACTGATAGAGGACTGAGACTAGTCTAACACAACCCCTGACTGACAGAGGACTGAGACTAGTCTAACACGACCCCCTGACTGAGAGGACTGAGACTAGTCTAACACAACCCCTGAAACACACTGACAGAGGACTGAGACTAGTCTAACACAACCCCCTGAAACACACTGACTGAGAGGACTGAGACTAGTCTAACACAACCCCCTGAAACACACTGACTGATAGAGGACTGAGACTAGTCTAACACAACCCCTGAAACTGACTGAGAGGACTGAGACTAGTCTAACACAACCCCCTGACTGACAGAGGACTGAGACTAGTCTAACACAACCCCTGACTGACAGAGGACTGAGACTAGTCTAACACAACCCCTGAAACACACTGACTGATAGAGGACTGAGACTAGTCTAACACAACCCCCTGAAACACACTGACCCCTGACTGACAGAGGACTGAGACTAGTCTAACACAACCCCTGAAACACACTGACTGACAGAGGACTGAGACTAGTCTAACACAACCCCCTGAAACACACTGACTGACAGAGGACTGAGACTAGTCTAACACAACCCCTGAAACACACTGACTGACAGAGGACTGAGACTAGTCTAACACAACCCCCTGAAACACACTGACTGACAGAGGACTGAGACTAGTCTAACACAACCCCCTGAAACACACTGACTGACAGAGGACTGAGACTAGTCTAACACAACCCCCTGACTGACAGAGGACTGAGACTAGTCTAACACAACCCCCTGAAACACACTGACTGACAGAGGACTGAGACTAGTCTAACACAACCCCCTGAAACACACTGACAGAGGACTGAGACTAGTCTAACACAACCCCTGAAACACACTGACTGACAGAGGACTGAGACTAGTCTAACACAACCCCTGAAACACACTGACTGACAGAGGACTGAGACTAGTCTAACACAACCCCCTGAAACACACTGACTGACAGAGGACTGAGACTAGTCTAACACAACCCCCTGAAACACACTGACTGATAGAGGACTGAGACTAGTCTAACACAACCCCTGAAACACACTGACTGACAGAGGACTGAGACTAGTCTAACACAACCCCCTGAAACACACTGACTGATAGAGGACTGAGACTAGTCTAACACAACCCCTGAAACACACTGACTGATAGAGGACTGAGACTAGTCTAACACAACCCCCTGAAACACACTGACTGACAGAGGACTGAGACTAGTCTAACACAACCCCCTGAAACACACTGACTGATAGAGGACTGAGACTAGTCTAACACAACCCCTGACTGAAGAGGACTGAGACTAGTCTAACACAACTGACTGAGAGGACTGAGACTAGTCTAACACAACCCCTGACTGAAGAGGACTGAGACTAGTCTAACACAACCCCCTGAAACACACTGACTGAGAGGACTGAGACTAGTCTAACACAACCCCTGACCACTGACAGAGGACTGAGACTACACACTGACTGACAGAGGACTGAGACTAGTCTAACACAACCCCCTGAAACACACTGACTGACAGAGGACTGAGACTAGTCTAACACAACCCCTGAAACACACTGACTGATAGAGGACTGAGACTAGTCTAACACAACCCCTGACTGATAGAGGACTGAGACTAGTCTAACACAACCCCCTGAAACACACTGACTGACAGAGGACTGAGACTAGTCTAACACAACCCCTGAAACACTGACTGACAGAGGACTGAGACTAGTCTAACACAACCCCTGACTGATAGAGGACTGAGACTAGTCTAACACAACCCCCTGAAACACACCTGACTGACAGAGGACTGAGACTAGTCTAACACAACCCCCTGAAACACACTGACTGAGAGGACTGAGACTAGTCTAACACAACCCCTGAAACACACTGACTGACAGAGGACTGAGACTAGTCTAACACAACCCCTGAAACACACTGACTGACAGAGGACTGAGACTAGTCTAACACAACCCCTGAAACACACTGACTGACAGAGGACTGAGACTAGTCTAACACAACCCCTGAAACACACTGACTGATAGAGGACTGAGACTAGTCTAACACAACCCCCTGAAACACACTGACTGACAGAGGACTGAGACTAGTCTAACACAACCCCCTGAAACACACTGACTGATAGAGGACTGAGACTAGTCTAACACAACCCCCTGAAACACACTGACTGATAGAGGACTGAGACTAGTCTAACACAACCCCTGAAACACACTGACTGACAGAGGACTGAGACTAGTCTAACACAACCCCCTGAAACACACTGACTGACAGAGGACTGAGACTAGTCTAACACAACCCCCTGAAACACACTGACTGACAGAGGACTGAGACTAGTCTAACACAACCCCCTGAAACTGAGACACTGACTGACTGACAGAGGACTGAGACTAGTCTAACACAACCCCTGAAACACACTGACTGACAGAGGACTGAGACTAGTCTAACACAACCCCTGAAACACACTGACTGAAGGACTGAGACTAGTCTAACACAACCCCTGACTGACAGAGGACTGAGACTAGTCTAACACAACCCCCTGAAACACACTGACTGACAGAGGACTGAGACTAGTCTAACACAACCCCCTGAAACACACTGACTGACAGAGGACTGAGACTAGTCTAACACAACCCCCTGAAACACACTGACAGAGGACTGAGACTAGTCTAACACAACCCCCTGAAACACTGACTGACAGAGGACTGAGACTAGTCTAACACAACCCCCTGAAACACACTGACTGATAGAGGACTGAGACTAGTCTAACACAACCCCCTGAAACACACTGACTGACAGAGGACTGAGACTAGTCTAACACAACCCCTGAAACACACTGACTGACAGAGGACTGAGACTAGTCTAACACAACCCCCTGAAACACACTGACAGAGGACTGAGACTAGTCTAACACAACCCCCTGAAACACACTGACTGATAGAGGACTGAGACTAGTCTAACACAACCCCCTGAAACACACTGACTGATAGAGGACTGAGACTAGTCTAACACAACCCCCTGAAACACACTGACTGACAGAGGACTGAGACTAGTCTAACACAACCCCCTGAAACACACTGACAGAGGACTGAGACTAGTCTAACACAACCCCCTGAAACACACTGACTGACAGAGGACTGAGACTAGTCTAACACAACCCCCTGAAACACACTGACTGACAGAGGACTGAGACTAGTCTAACACAACCCCTGAAACACACTGACTGACAGAGGACTGAGACTAGTCTAACACAACCCCTGAAACACACTGACTGACAGAGGACTGAGACTAGTCTAACACAACCCCTGAAACACACTGACTGACAGAGGACTGAGACTAGTCTAACACAACCCCCTGAAACACACTGACTGATAGAGGACTGAGACTAGTCTAACACAACCCCCTGAAACACACTGACTGATAGAGGACTGAGACTAGTCTAACACAACCCCCTGAAACACACTGACTGACAGAGGACTGAGACTAGTCTAACACAACCCCCTGAAACACACTGACTGATAGAGGACTGAGACTAGTCTAACACAACCCCACACTGACTGACAGAGGACTGAGACTAGTCTAACACCCTGACTGACAGAGGACTGAGACTAGTCTAACACAACCCCCTGACTGACAGAGGACTGAGACTAGTCTAACACAACCCCCTGAAACACACTGACTGATAGAGGACTGAGACTAGTCTAACACAACCCCCTGACTGACAGAGGACTGAGACTAGTCTAACACGACCCCCTGACTGACAGAGGACTGAGACTAGTCTAACACAACCCCCTGAAACACACTGACTGACAGAGGACTGAGACTAGTCTAACACAACCCCCTGAAACACACTGACTGATAGAGGACTGAGACTAGTCTAACACAACCCCCTGACTGACAGAGGACTGAGACTAGTCTAACACAACCCCCTGAAACACACTGACTGATAGAGGACTGAGACTAGTCTAACACAACCCCTGAAACACACTGACTGACAGAGGACTGAGACTAGTCTAACACAACCCCCTGAAACACACTGACTGATAGAGGACTGAGACTAGTCTAACACAACCCCCTGAAACACACTGACAGAGGACTGAGACTAGTCTAACACAACCCCCTGAAACACACTGACTGACAGAGGACTGAGACTAGTCTAACACAACCCCCTGAAACACACTGACTGACAGAGGACTGAGACTAGTCTAACACAACCCCCTGAAACACACTGACTGACAGAGGACTGAGACTAGTCTAACACAACCCCCTGAAACACACTGACTGATAGAGGACTGAGACTAGTCTAACACAACCCCCTGAAACACACTGACTGACAGAGGACTGAGACTAGTCTAACACAACCCCCTGAAACACACTGACTGATAGAGGACTGAGACTAGTCTAACACAACCCCCTGAAACACACTGACTGATAGAGGACTGAGACTAGTCTAACACAACCCCCTGAAACACACTGACTGATAGAGGACTGAGACTAGTCTAACACAACCCCTGAAACACACTGACTGATAGAGGACTGAGACTAGTCTAACACAACCCCCTGAAACACACTGACTGACAGAGGACTGAGACTAGTCTAACACAACCCCCTGAAACACACTGACTGATAGAGGACTGAGACTAGTCTAACACAACCCCTGAAACACACTGACTGACAGAGGACTGAGACTAGTCTAACACAACCCCCTGAAACACACTGACTGACAGAGGACTGAGACTAGTCTAACACAACCCCCTGAAACACACTGACTGACAGAGGACTGAGACTAGTCTAACACAACCCCTGAAACACACTGACTGACAGAGGACTGAGACTAGTCTAACACAACCCCTGACTGACAGAGGACTGAGACTAGTCTAACACAACTGACTGACAGAGGACTGAGACTAGTCTAACACAACCCCTGACTGACAGAGGACTGAGACTAGTCTAACACAACCCCCTGAAACACACTGACTGATAGAGGACTGAGACTAGTCTAACACAACCCCCTGACTGACAGAGGACTGAGACTAGTCTAACACGACCCCCTGACTGACAGAGGACTGAGACTAGTCTAACACAACCCCTGAAACACACTGACTGACAGAGGACTGAGACTAGTCTAACACAACCCCTGAAACACACTGACTGATAGAGGACTGAGACTAGTCTAACACAACCCCTGACTGACAGAGGACTGAGACTAGTCTAACACAACCCCCTGAAACACACTGACTGACTGAGGACTGAGACTAGTCTAACACAACCCCCTGAAACACACTGACTGACAGAGGACTGAGACTAGTCTAACACAACCCCTGAAACACACTGACTGACAGAGGACTGAGACTAGTCTAACACAACCCCTGAAACACACTGACTGATAGAGGACTGAGACTAGTCTAACACAACCCCTGAAACACACTGACTGACAGAGGACTGAGACTAGTCTAACACAACCCCCTGAAACACACTGACTGATAGAGGACTGAGACTAGTCTAACACAACCCCCTGACTGACAGAGGACTGAGACTAGTCTAACACAACCCCCTGACTGACAGAGGACTGAGACTAGTCTAACACAACCCCCTGAAACACACTGACTGATAGAGGACTGAGACTAGTCTAACACAACCCCTGAAACACACTGACTGACAGAGGACTGAGACTAGTCTAACACAACCCCCTGAAACACACTGACTGACAGAGGACTGAGACTAGTCTAACACAACCCCCTGAAACACACTGACTGACAGAGGACTGAGACTAGTCTAACACAACCCCCTGAAACACACTGACTGATAGAGGACTGAGACTAGTCTAACACAACCCCTGAAACACACTGACTGACAGAGGACTGAGACTAGTCTAACACAACCCCCTGAAACACACTGACTGACAGAGGACTGAGACTAGTCTAACACAACCCCTGAAACACACTGACTGATAGAGGACTGAGACTAGTCTAACACAACCCCTGAAACACACTGACTGACAGAGGACTGAGACTAGTCTAACACAACCCCTGAAACACACTGACTGATAGAGGACTGAGACTAGTCTAACACAACCCCCTGAAACACACTGACTGACAGAGGACTGAGACTAGTCTAACACAACCCCCTGAAACACACTGACTGATAGAGGACTGAGACTAGTCTAACACAACCCCCTGAAACACACTGACAGAGGACTGAGACTAGTCTAACACAACCCCCTGAAACACACTGACTGACAGAGGACTGAGACTAGTCTAACACAACCCCTGAAACACACTGACTGACAGAGGACTGAGACTAGTCTAACACAACCCCTGAAACACACTGACTGATAGAGGACTGAGACTAGTCTAACACAACCCCTGAAACACACTGACTGATAGAGGACTGAGACTAGTCTAACACAACCCCCTGAAACACACTGACAGAGGACTGAGACTAGTCTAACACAACCCCTGAAACACACTGACTGATAGAGGACTGAGACTAGTCTAACACAACCCCCTGAAACACACTGACTGACAGAGGACTGAGACTAGTCTAACACAACCCCTGAAACACACTGACTGATAGAGGACTGAGACTAGTCTAACACAACCCCTGAAACACACTGACTGAAGAGGACTGAGACTAGTCTAACACAACCCCCACACTGACTGATAGAGGACTGAGACTAGTCTAACACAACCCCCTGAAACACACTGACTGACAGAGGACTGAGACTAGTCTAACACACCCCTGAAACACACTGACTGATAGAGGACTGAGACTAGTCTAACACACCCCTGACTGACAGAGGACTGAGACTAGTCTAACACAACCCCTGAAACACACTGACTGACAGAGGACTGAGACTAGTCTAACACAACCCCCTGAAACACACTGACTGACAGAGGACTGAGACTAGTCTAACACAACCCCTGAAACACACTGACTGACAGAGGACTGAGACTAGTCTAACACAACCCCCTGAAACACACTGACTGACAGAGGACTGAGACTAGTCTAACACAACCCCTGAAACACACTGACTGACAGAGGACTGAGACTAGTCTAACACAACCCCTGAAACACACTGACTGATAGAGGACTGAGACTAGTCTAACACAACCCCCTGAAACACACTGACTGACAGAGGACTGAGACTAGTCTAACACAACCCCCTGAAACACACTGACTGACAGAGGACTGAGACTAGTCTAACACAACCCCCTGAAACTGACAGAGGACTGAGACTAGTCTAACACAACCCCTGAAACACACTGACTGACAGAGGACTGAGACTAGTCTAACACAACCCCTGAAACACACTGACTGACAGAGGACTGAGACTAGTCTAACACAACCCCCTGAAACACACTGACTGACAGAGGACTGAGACTAGTCTAACACAACCCCTGAAACACACTGACTGACAGAGGACTGAGACTAGTCTAACACAACCCAACCAGAGGACTGAAACCTGACTGACAGAGGACTGAGACTAGTCTAACACAACCCCCTGAAACACACTGACTGATAGAGGACTGAGACTAGTCTAACACAACCCCCTGACTGACAGAGGACTGAGACTAGTCTAACACAACCCCTGAAACACACTGACTGATAGAGGACTGAGACTAGTCTAACACAACCCCTGAAACACACTGACTGAGAGGACTGAGACTAGTCTAACACAACCCCTGAAACACACTGACTGATAGAGGACTGAGACTAGTCTAACACAACCCCTGAAACACACTGACTGACCGAGGACTGAGACTAGTCTAACACAACCCCTGAAACACACTGACTGATAGAGGACTGAGACTAGTCTAACACAACCCCTGAAACACACTGACTGATAGAGGACTGAGACTAGTCTAACACAACCCCTGAAACACACTGACTGACAGAGGACTGAGACTAGTCTAACACAACCCCTGAAACACACTGACTGACAGAGGACTGAGACTAGTCTAACACAACCCCTGAAACACACTGACTGACAGAGGACTGAGACTAGTCTAACACAACCCCCTGAAACACACTGACTGACAGAGGACTGAGACTAGTCTAACACAACCCCTGAAACACACTGACTGAGAGGACTGAGACTAGTCTAACACAACCCCTGAAACACACTGACTGATAGAGGACTGAGACTAGTCTAACACAACCCCTGAAACACACTGACTGATAGAGGACTGAGACTAGTCTAACACAACCCCTGAAACACACTGACTGACAGAGGACTGAGACTAGTCTAACACAACCCCCTGAAACACACTGACTGACAGAGGACTGAGACTAGTCTAACACAACCCCCTGAAACACACTGACTGATAGAGGACTGAGACTAGTCTAACACAACACCCTGAAACCCTGACTGACAGAGGACTGAGACTAGTCTAACACAACCCCTGAAACTGACTGAGAGGACTGAGACTAGTCTAACACAACCCCCTGAAACACACTGACTGACAGAGGACTGAGACTAGTCTAACACAACCCCCTGAAACACACTGACTGATAGAGGACTGAGACTAGTCTAACACAACCCCCTGACTGACAGAGGACTGAGACTAGTCTAACACAACCCCCTGAAACACACTGACTGATAGAGGACTGAGACTAGTCTAACACAACCCCTGAAACACACTGACTGATAGAGGACTGAGACTAGTCTAACACAACCCCCTGAAACACACTGACTGACAGAGGACTGAGACTAGTCTAACACAACCCCCTGAAACACACTGACTGACAGAGGACTGAGACTAGTCTAACACAACCCCCTGAAACACACTGACAGAGGACTGAGACTAGTCTAACACAACCCCCTGAAACACACTGACTGATAGAGGACTGAGACTAGTCTAACACAACCCCTGAAACACACTGACTGACAGAGGACTGAGACTAGTCTAACACAACCCCTGAAACACACTGACTGACAGAGGACTGAGACTAGTCTAACACAACCCCCTGACTGACAGAGGACTGAGACTAGTCTAACACAACCCCTGAAACACACTGACTGACAGAGGACTGAGACTAGTCTAACACAACCCCTGAAACACACTGACAGAGGACTGAGACTAGTCTAACACAACCCCTGAAACACACTGACTGATAGAGGACTGAGACTAGTCTAACACAACCCCCTGAAACACACTGACTGACAGAGGACTGAGACTAGTCTAACACAACCCCCTGAAACACACTGACTGACAGAGGACTGAGACTAGTCTAACACAACCCCCTGAAACACACTGACTGACAGAGGACTGAGACTAGTCTAACACAACCCCCTGAAACACACTGACTGATAGAGGACTGAGACTAGTCTAACACAACCCCCTGAAACACACTGACTGATAGAGGACTGAGACTAGTCTAACACAACCCCTGAAACACACTGACTGAGACTAGTCTAACACAACCCCTGACTGATTGAGGACTGAGACTAGTCTAACACAACCCCCTGAAACACACTGACAGAGGACTGAGACTAGTCTAACACAACCCCCTGAAACACACTGACTGATAGAGGACTGAGACTAGTCTAACACAACCCCCTGAAACACACTGACTGACAGAGGACTGAGACTAGTCTAACACAACCCCCTGAAACACACTGACTGATAGAGGACTGAGACTAGTCTAACACAACCCCCTGACTGACAGAGGACTGAGACTAGTCTAACACGACCCCCTGACTGACAGAGGACTGAGACTAGTCTAACACAACCCCCTGACTGACAGAGGACTGAGACTAGTCTAACACAACCCCCTGAAACACACTGACTGATAGAGGACTGAGACTAGTCTAACACAACCCCCTGACTGACAGAGGACTGAGACTAGTCTAACACAACCCCCTGACTGACAGAGGACTGAGACTAGTCTAACACAACCCCCTGAAACACACTGACTGACAGAGGACTGAGACTAGTCTAACACAACCCCCTGAAACACACTGACTGATAGAGGACTGAGACTAGTCTAACACGACCCCCTGACTGACAGAGGACTGAGACTAGTCTAACACAACCCCCTGAAACACACTGACTGACAGAGGACTGAGACTAGTCTAACACAACCCCCTGAAACACACTGACTGACAGAGGACTGAGACTAGTCTAACACAACCCCCTGAAACACACTGACTGACAGAGGACTGAGACTAGTCTAACACAACCCCTGAAACACACTGACTGATAGAGGACTGAGACTAGTCTAACACAACCCCCTGAAACACACTGACTGACAGAGGACTGAGACTAGTCTAACACAACCCCTGAAACACACTGACTGATAGAGGACTGAGACTAGTCTAACACAACCCCCTGACTGACAGAGGACTGAGACTAGTCTAACACGACCCCTGAAACACACTGACTGACAGAGGACTGAGACTAGTCTAACACAACCCCCTGAAACACACTGACTGATAGAGGACTGAGACTAGTCTAACACAACCCCCTGAAACACACTGACTGACAGAGGACTGAGACTAGTCTAACACAACCCCCTGAAACACACTGACTGATAGAGGACTGAGACTAGTCTAACACAACCCCCTGAAACACACTGACTGACAGAGGACTGAGACTAGTCTAACACAACCCCTGAAACACACTGACTGATAGAGGACTGAGACTAGTCTAACACAACCCCTGAAACTGACAGAGGACTGAGACTAGTCTAACACAACCCCTGAAACACACTGACTGACAGAGGACTGAGACTAGTCTAACACAACCCCCTGAAACACACTGACTGATAGAGGACTGAGACTAGTCTAACACAACCCCCTGACTGACAGAGGACTGAGACTAGTCTAACACAACCCCCTGAAACACACTGACTGATAGAGGACTGAGACTAGTCTAACACAACCCCCTGAAACACACTGACTGATAGAGGACTGAGACTAGTCTAACACAACCCCCTGAAACACACTGACTGATAGAGGACTGAGACTAGTCTAACACAACCCCCTGAAACACACTGACTGACAGAGGACTGAGACTAGTCTAACACAACCCCCTGAAACACACTGACTGACAGAGGACTGAGACTAGTCTAACACAACCCCCTGAAACACACTGACTGACAGAGGACTGAGACTAGTCTAACACAACCCCCTGAAACACACTGACTGATAGAGGACTGAGACTAGTCTAACACAACCCCCTGAAACACACTGACTGATAGAGGACTGAGACTAGTCTAACACAACCCCCTGAAACACACTGACAGAGGACTGAGACTAGTCTAACACAACCCCCTGAAACACACTGACTGATAGAGGACTGAGACTAGTCTAACACAACCCCCTGAAACACACTGACTGACAGAGGACTGAGACTAGTCTAACACAACCCCCTGAAACACACTGACTGATAGAGGACTGAGACTAGTCTAACACAACCCCCTGACTGATAGAGGACTGAGACTAGTCTAACACGACCCCCTGACTGATAGAGGACTGAGACTAGTCTAACACGACCCCCTGAAACACACTGACTGACAGAGGACTGAGACTAGTCTAACACAACCCCCTGAAACACACTGACTGATAGAGGACTGAGACTAGTCTAACACAACCCCCTGACTGACAGAGGACTGAGACTAGTCTAACACAACCCCCTGAAACACACTGACTGATAGAGGACTGAGACTAGTCTAACACAACCCCCTGAAACACACTGACTGATAGAGGACTGAGACTAGTCTAACACAACCCCCTGAAACACACTGACTGACAGAGGACTGAGACTAGTCTAACACAACCCCCTGAAACACACTGACTGACAGAGGACTGAGACTAGTCTAACACAACCCCCTGAAACACACTGACAGAGGACTGAGACTAGTCTAACACAACCCCCTGAAACACACTGACTGACAGAGGACTGAGACTAGTCTAACACAACCCCCTGAAACACACTGACTGACAGAGGACTGAGACTAGTCTAACACAACCCCCTGAAACACACTGACTGACAGAGGACTGAGACTAGTCTAACACAACCCCCTGAAACACACTGACTGACAGAGGACTGAGACTAGTCTAACACAACCCCCTGAAACACACTGACTGACAGAGGACTGAGACTAGTCTAACACAACCCCCTGACTGACAGAGGACTGAGACTAGTCTAACACAACCCCCTGAAACACACTGACTGATAGAGGACTGAGACTAGTCTAACACAACCCCCTGAAACACACTGACTGACAGAGGACTGAGACTAGTCTAACACAACCCCCTGAAACACACTGACTGACAGAGGACTGAGACTAGTCTAACACAACCCCTGAAACACACTGACTGACAGAGGACTGAGACTAGTCTAACACAACCCCCTGAAACACACTGACTGATAGAGGACTGAGACTAGTCTAACACAACCCCTGAAACACACTGACTGACAGAGGACTGAGACTAGTCTAACACAACCCCCTGAAACACACTGACTGATAGAGGACTGAGACTAGTCTAACACAACCCCTGAGACAGAGGACTGAGACTAGTCTAACACAACCCCTGAAACACACTGACAGAGGACTGAGACTAGTCTAACACAACCCCCTGAAACACACTGACTGATAGAGGACTGAGACTAGTCTAACACAACCCCCTGAAACACACTGACTGACAGAGGACTGAGACTAGTCTAACACAACCCCTGAAACACACTGACTGATAGAGGACTGAGACTAGTCTAACACAACCCCTGAAACACACTGACTGAGAGGACTGAGACTAGTCTAACACACCCCACACTGACTGACAGAGGACTGAGACTAGTCTAACTGACTGACAGAGGACTGAGACTAGTCTAACACAACCCCTGAAACACACTGACTGATAGAGGACTGAGACTAGTCTAACACAACCCCTGAACAGAGGACTGAGACTAGTCTAACACAACCCCTGACTGACAGAGGACTGAGACTAGTCTAACACAACCCCTGAAACACACTGACTGATAGAGGACTGAGACTAGTCTAACACAACCCCTGAAACACACTGACTGATAGAGGACTGAGACTAGTCTAACACAACCCCTGAAACACACTGACTGACAGAGGACTGAGACTAGTCTAACACAACCCCCTGAAACACACTGACTGACAGAGGACTGAGACTAGTCTAACACAACCCCCTGAAACACACTGACTGACAGAGGACTGAGACTAGTCTAACACAACCCCTGAAACACACTGACTGATAGAGGACTGAGACTAGTCTAACACAACCCCTGAAACACACTGACTGATAGAGGACTGAGACTAGTCTAACACAACCCCCTGAAACACACTGACAGAGGACTGAGACTAGTCTAACACAACCCCTGAAACACACTGACTGATAGAGGACTGAGACTAGTCTAACACAACCCCTGAAACACACTGACTGACAGAGGACTGAGACTAGTCTAACACAACCCCTGAAACACACTGACTGATAGAGGACTGAGACTAGTCTAACACAACCCCTGACTGACTGACAGAGGACTGAGACTAGTCTAACACAACCCCCTGACACCTGACTGAGAGGACTGAGACTAGTCTAACACAACCCCTGAAACACACTGACTGACAGAGGACTGAGACTAGTCTAACACAACCCCCTGAAACACACTGACTGATAGAGGACTGAGACTAGTCTAACACAACCCCTGACTGACAGAGGACTGAGACTAGTCTAACACAACCCCCTGAAACACACTGACTGATAGAGGACTGAGACTAGTCTAACACAACCCCTGAAACACACTGACTGATAGAGGACTGAGACTAGTCTAACACAACCCCTGAAACACACTGACTGATAGAGGACTGAGACTAGTCTAACACAACCCCTGAAACACACTGACTGACAGAGGACTGAGACTAGTCTAACACAACCCCCTGAAACACACTGACAGAGGACTGAGACTAGTCTAACACAACCCCTGAAACACACTGACTGATAGAGGACTGAGACTAGTCTAACACAACCCCTGAAACACACTGACTGACAGAGGACTGAGACTAGTCTAACACAACCCCCTGAAACACACTGACTGAGAGGACTGAGACTAGTCTAACACAACCCCTGACTGATAGAGGACTGAGACTAGTCTAACACAACCCCCTGAAACACACTGACTGACAGAGGACTGAGACTAGTCTAACACAACCCCTGAAACACACTGACTGAGAGGACTGAGACTAGTCTAACACAACCCCTGAAACACACTGACTGACAGAGGACTGAGACTAGTCTAACACAACCCCTGAAACACACTGACTGACAGAGGACTGAGACTAGTCTAACACAACCCCTGAAACACACTGACTGACAGAGGACTGAGACTAGTCTAACACAACCCCTGAAACACACTGACTGACAGAGGACTGAGACTAGTCTAACACAACCCCCTGAAACACACTGACTGATAGAGGACTGAGACTAGTCTAACACAACCCCTGAAACACACTGACACACTGACTGAGAGGACTGA
This sequence comes from Oncorhynchus nerka, assembly GCF_034236695.1. Taxonomy (NCBI): domain Eukaryota; kingdom Metazoa; phylum Chordata; class Actinopteri; order Salmoniformes; family Salmonidae; genus Oncorhynchus; species Oncorhynchus nerka. The sequence continues at coordinate 583,573 of NC_088410.1, read as the reverse complement.
GACTAGTCTAACACAACCCCTGAAACACACTGACTGATAGAGGACTGAGACTAGTCTAACACAACCCCACACTGACTGACAGAGGACTGAGACTAGTCTAACACAACCCCTGAAACACACTGACAGAGGACTGAGACTAGTCTAACACAACCCCTGAAACACACTGACTGATAGAGGACTGAGACTAGTCTAACACAACCCCCTGAAACACACTGACTGACAGAGGACTGAGACTAGTCTAACACAACCCCTGAAACACACTGACTGATAGAGGACTGAGACTAGTCTAACACAACCCCTGACTGACAGAGGACTGAGACTAGTCTAACACAACCCCCTGACTGACAGAAACACACAACCCCCACACTGACTGACAGAGGACTGAGACTAGTCTAACACAACCCCTGAAACACACTGACTGATAGAGGACTGAGACTAGTCTAACACAACCCCTGACTGACAGAGGACTGAGACTAGTCTGACCCTGACTGACAGAGGACTGAGACTAGTCTAACACAACCCCTGAAACACACTGACTGACAGAGGACTGAGACTAGTCTAACACAACCCCTGAAACACACTGACTGATAGAGGACTGAGACTAGTCTAACACAACCCCCTGAAACACACTGACTGAGAGGACTGAGACTAGTCTAACACAACCCCCTGAAACACACTGACTGATAGAGGACTGAGACTAGTCTAACACAACCCCCTGAAACACACTGACTGACAGAGGACTGAGACTAGTCTAACACAACCCCCTGAAACACACTGACTGACAGAGGACTGAGACTAGTCTAACACAACCCCTGAAACACACTGACTGACAGAGGACTGAGACTAGTCTAACACAACCCCTGAAACACACTGACTGACAGAGGACTGAGACTAGTCTAACACAACCCCTGAAACACACTGACTGATAGAGGACTGAGACTGAGACCCCCTGACTGAGAGGACTGAGACTAGTCTAACACAACCCCTGAAACACACTGACTGACAGAGGACTGAGACTAGTCTAACACAACCCCTGAAACACACTGACTGACAGAGGACTGAGACTAGTCTAACACAACCCCTGAAACACACTGACTGACAGAGGACTGAGACTAGTCTAACACAACCCCTGAAACACACTGACTGATAGAGGACTGAGACTAGTCTAACACAACCCCTGAAACACACTGACTGACAGAGGACTGAGACTAGTCTAACACAACCCCTGAAACACACTGACTGATAGAGGACTGAGACTAGTCTAACACAACCCCTGACTGACAGAGGACTGAGACTAGTCTAACACAACCCCTGAAACACACTGACTGACAGAGGACTGAGACTAGTCTAACACAACCCCTGAAACACACTGACTGATAGAGGACTGAGACTAGTCTAACACAACCCCTGAAACACACTGACTGACAGAGGACTGAGACTAGTCTAACACAACCCCTGAAACACACTGACTGATAGAGGACTGAGACTAGTCTAACACAACCCCTGAAACACACTGACTGATAGAGGACTGAGACTAGTCTAACACAACCCCTGAAACACACTGACTGACAGAGGACTGAGACTAGTCTAACACAACCCCTGAAACACACTGACTGACAGAGGACTGAGACTAGTCTAACACAACCCCCTGAAACACACTGACTGACAGAGGACTGAGACTAGTCTAACACAACCCCTGAAACACACTGACTGACAGAGGACTGAGACTAGTCTAACACAACCCCCTGAAACACACTGACTGATAGAGGACTGAGACTAGTCTAACACAACCCCTGAAACACACTGACTGATAGAGGACTGAGACTAGTCTAACACAACCCCCTGAAACACACTGACTGACAGAGGACTGAGACTAGTCTAACACAACCCCCTGAAACACACTGACTGACAGAGGACTGAGACTAGTCTAACACAACCCCCTGAAACACACTGACTGACAGAGGACTGAGACTAGTCTAACACAACCCCTGAAACACACTGACTGATAGAGGACTGAGACTAGTCTAACACAACCCCTGAAACAGAGGACTGAGACTGAACAGAGAGGACTGAGACTAGTCTAACACAACCCCTGAAACACACTGACTGACAGAGGACTGAGACTAGTCTAACACAACCCCCTGAAACACACTGACTGATAGAGGACTGAGACTAGTCTAACACAACCCCTGAAACACACTGACTGACAGAGGACTGAGACTAGTCTAACACAACCCCCTGAAACACACTGACTGACAGAGGACTGAGACTAGTCTAACACAACCCCCTGAAACACACTGACTGATAGAGGACTGAGACTAGTCTAACACAACCCCTGAAACACACTGACTGACAGAGGACTGAGACTAGTCTAACACAACCCCTGAAACACACTGACTGACAGAGGACTGAGACTAGTCTAACACAACCCCTGAAACACACTGACTGACAGAGGACTGAGACTAGTCTAACACAACCCCTGAAACACACTGACTGATAGAGGACTGAGACTAGTCTAACACAACCCCCTGAAACACACTGACTGACAGAGGACTGAGACTAGTCTAACACAACCCCCTGAAACACACTGACTGACAGAGGACTGAGACTAGTCTAACACAACCCCCTGACACACTGACAGAGGACTGAGACTAGTCTAACACAACCCCCTGAAACACACTGACTGATAGAGGACTGAGACTAGTCTAACACAACCCCTGAAACACACTGACTGACAGAGGACTGAGACTAGTCTAACACAACCCCTGAAACACACTGACTGACAGAGGACTGAGACTAGTCTAACACAACCCCTGAAACACACTGACTGACAGAGGACTGAGACTAGTCTAACACAACCCCTGAAACACACTGACTGACAGAGGACTGAGACTGACCCCCTGACTGACAGAGGACTGAGACTAGTCTAACACAACCCCCTGAAACACACTGACTGACAGAGGACTGAGACTAGTCTAACACAACCCCCTGAAACACACTGACTGACAGAGGACTGAGACTAGTCTAACACAACCCCTGACTGAACAGAGGACTGAGACTAGTCTAACACAACCCCCTGAAACACACTGACTGACAGAGGACTGAGACTAGTCTAACACAACCCCTGAAACACACTGACTGATAGAGGACTGAGACTAGTCTAACACAACCCCTGAAACACACTGACTGAGAGGACTGAGACTAGTCTAACACAACCCCTGAAACACACTGACTGAGAGGACTGAGACTAGTCTAACACAACCCCTGAAACACACTGACTGACAGAGGACTGAGACTAGTCTAACACAACCCCTGAAACACACTGACTGATAGAGGACTGAGACTAGTCTAACACAACCCCTGAAACACACTGACTGACAGAGGACTGAGACTAGTCTAACACAACCCCCTGAAACACACTGACTGATAGAGGACTGAGACTAGTCTAACACAACCCCTGAAACACACTGACTGACAGAGGACTGAGACTAGTCTAACACAACCCCTGAAACACACTGACTGATAGAGGACTGAGACTAGTCTAACACAACCCCTGAAACACACTGACTGACAGAGACTGAGACTAGTCTAACACAACCCCCTGAAACACACTGACTGATAGAGGACTGAGACTAGTCTAACACAACCCCTGAAACACACTGACTGACAGAGGACTGAGACTAGTCTAACACAACCCCTGAAACACACTGACTGAGAGAGGACTGAGACTAGTCTAACACAACCCCCTGAAACACTGACTGACAGAGGACTGAGACTAGTCTAACACAACCCCCTGAAACACACTGACTGATAAGAGGACTGAGACTAGTCTAACACAACCCCCTGAAACACACTGACTGACAGAGGACTGAGACTAGTCTAACACAACCCCCTGAAACACACTGACTGATAGAGGACTGAGACTAGTCTAACACGACCCCCTGACTGACAGAGGACTGAGACTAGTCTAACACAACCCCCTGAAACACACTGACTGATAGAGGACTGAGACTAGTCTAACACGACCCCCTGACTGATAGAGGACTGAGACTAGTCTAACACAACCCCCTGAAACACACTGACTGAAACTGAGACAGTCTAACACAACCCCCTGAAACACACTGACTGACAGAGGACTGAGACTAGTCTAACACAACCCCTGAAACACACTGACAGAGGACTGAGACTAGTCTAACACAACCCCTGAAACACACTGACTGATAGAGGACTGAGACTAGTCTAACACAACCCCCTGAAACACACTGACTGACAGAGGACTGAGACTAGTCTAACACAACCCCTGAAACACACTGACTGACAGAGGACTGAGACTAGTCTAACACAAACCCTGACTGATAGAGGACTGAGACTAGTCTAACACAACCCCTGAAACACACTGACTGACAGAGGACTGAGACTAGTCTAACACAACCCCCTGAAACACACTGACTGACAGAGGACTGAGACTAGTCTAACACAACCCCCTGAAACACACTGACTGATAGAGGACTGAGACTAGTCTAACACAACCCCTGAAACACACTGACTGACAGAGGACTGAGACTAGTCTAACACAACCCCCTGAAACACACTGACTGACAGAGGACTGAGACTAGTCTAACACAACCCCTGAAACACACTGACTGACAGAGGACTGAGACTAGTCTAACACAACCCCCTGAAACACACTGACTGACAGAGGACTGAGACTAGTCTAACACAACCCCTGAAACACACTGACTGATAGAGGACTGAGACTAGTCTAACACAACCCCTGAAACACACTGACTGATAGAGGACTGAGACTAGTCTAACACAACCCCTGAAACACTGACTGACAGAGGACTGAGACTAGTCTAACACAACCCCCTGAAACACACTGACTGACAGAGGACTGAGACTAGTCTAACACAACCCCCTGAAACACACTGACTGATAGAGGACTGAGACTAGTCTAACACAACCCCCTGAAACACACTGACTGACAGAGGACTGAGACTAGTCTAACACAACCCCCTGAAACACACTGACTGATAGAGGACTGAGACTAGTCTAACACAACCCCCTGACTGACAGAGGACTGAGACTAGTCTAACACGACCCCCTGACTGACAGAGGACTGAGACTAGTCTAACACAACCCCCTGACTGACAGAGGACTGAGACTAGTCTAACACAACCCCCTGAAACACACTGACTGATAGAGGACTGAGACTAGTCTAACACAACCCCTGACTGACAGAGGACTGAGACTGTCTAACACGAGAGGACTGAGACTAGTCTAACACAACCCCCTGAAACACACTGACTGACAGAGGACTGAGACTAGTCTAACACAACCCCTGAAACACACTGACTGATAGAGGACTGAGACTAGTCTAACACAACCCCCTGAAACTGACAGAGGACTGAGACTAGTCTAACACAACCCCTGAAACACACTGACTGAGAGGACTGAGACTAGTCTAACACAACCCCCTGAAACACACTGACTGACAGAGGACTGAGACTAGTCTAACACAACCCCCTGAAACACACTGACTGACAGAGGACTGAGACTAGTCTAACACAACCCCTGAAACACACTGACTGATAGAGGACTGAGACTAGTCTAACACAACCCCTGAAACACACTGACTGACAGAGGACTGAGACTAGTCTAACACAACCCCCTGAAACACACTGACTGATAGAGGACTGAGACTAGTCTAACACAACCCCTGACCCACACTGACTGACAGAGGACTGAGACTAGTCTAACACAACCCCTGAAACACACTGACTGACTGAGGACTGAGACTAGTCTAACACAACCCCTGAAACACACTGACTGACAGAGGACTGAGACTAGTCTAACACAACCCCTGAAACACACTGACTGACAGAGGACTGAGACTAGTCTAACACAACCCCTGAAACACACTGACTGATAGAGGACTGAGACTAGTCTAACACAACCCCTGAAACACACTGACTGACAGAGGACTGAGACTAGTCTAACACAACCCCTGAAACACACTGACTGATAGAGGACTGAGACTAGTCTAACACAACCCCCTGACTGACAGAGGACTGAGACTAGTCTAACACAACCCCTGAAACACACTGACTGACAGAGGACTGAGACTAGTCTAACACAACCCCTGAAACACACTGACTGATAGAGGACTGAGACTAGTCTAACACAACCCCCTGAAACACACTGACTGACAGAGGACTGAGACTAGTCTAACACAACCCCTGAAACACACTGACTGATAGAGGACTGAGACTAGTCTAACACAACCCCTGAAACACACTGACTGATAGAGGACTGAGACTAGTCTAACACAACCCCCTGAAACACACTGACTGATAGAGGACTGAGACTAGTCTAACACAACCCCCTGAAACACACTGACTGACAGAGGACTGAGACTAGTCTAACACAACCCCTGAAACACACTGACTGACAGAGGACTGAGACTAGTCTAACACAACCCCTGAAACACACTGACTGACAGAGGACTGAGACTAGTCTAACACAACCCCTGAAACACACTGACTGATAGAGGACTGAGACTAGTCTAACACAACCCCTGAAACACACTGACTGATAGAGGACTGAGACTAGTCTAACACAACCCCTGAAACACACTGACAGAGGACTGAGACTAGTCTAACACAACCCCTGAAACACACTGACTGATAGAGGACTGAGACTAGTCTAACACAACCCCTGAAACACACTGACTGACAGAGGACTGAGACTAGTCTAACACAACCCCTGAAACACACTGACTGATAGAGGACTGAGACTAGTCTAACACAACCCCTGACTGATAGAGGACTGAGACTGTCTAACACGACCCCTGACTGATAGAGGACTGAGACTAGTCTAACACAACCCCCTGAAACACACTGACTGACAGAGGACTGAGACTAGTCTAACACAACCCCCTGAAACACACTGACTGATAGAGGACTGAGACTAGTCTAACACAACCCCCTGACTGACAGAGGACTGAGACTAGTCTAACACAACCCCCTGAAACACACTGACTGATAGAGGACTGAGACTAGTCTAACACAACCCCTGAAACACACTGACTGATAGAGGACTGAGACTAGTCTAACACAACCCCTGAAACACACTGACTGATAGAGGACTGAGACTAGTCTAACACAACCCCTGAAACACACTGCCTGACAGAGGACTGAGACTAGTCTAACACAACCCCTGAAACACACTGACAGAGGACTGAGACTAGTCTAACACAACCCCTGAAACACACTGACTGATAGAGGACTGAGACTAGTCTAACACAACCCCCTGAAACACACTGACTGACAGAGGACTGAGACTAGTCTAACACAACCCCCTGAAACACACTGACTGACAGAGGACTGAGACTAGTCTAACATGACCCCCTGACTGATAGAGGACTGAGACTAGTCTAACACAACCCCCTGAAACACACTGACTGACAGAGGACTGAGACTAGTCTAACACAACCCCCTGACTGACAGAGGACTGAGACTAGTCTAACACAACCCCCTGAAACACACTGACTGATAGAGGACTGAGACTAGTCTAACACAACCCCCTGAAACACACTGACTGACAGAGGACTGAGACTAGTCTAACACAACCCCCTGAAACACACTGACTGACAGAGGACTGAGACTAGTCTAACACAACCCCCTGAAACACACTGACTGACAGAGGACTGAGACTAGTCTAACACAACCCCCTGAAACACACTGACAGATAGAGGACTGAGATTAGTCTAACACAACCCCCTGAAACACACTGACAGATAGAGGACTGAGACTAGTCTAACACAACCCCCTGAAACACACTGACTGATAGAGGACTGAGACTAGTCTAACACAACCCCCTGACTGATTGAGGACTGAGACTAGTCTAACACAACCCCCTGAAACACACTGACAGAGGACTGAGACTAGTCTAACACAACCCCCTGAAACACACTGACTGATAGAGGACTGAGACTAGTCTAACACAACCCCCTGAAACACACTGACTGACAGAGGACTGAGACTAGTCTAACACAACCCCCTGAAACACACTGACTGATAGAGGACTGAGACTAGTCTAACACAACCCCCTGACTGACAGAGGACTGAGACTAGTCTAACACGACCCCCTGACTGACAGAGGACTGAGACTAGTCTAACACAACCCCCTGACTGACAGAGGACTGAGACTAGTCTAACACAACCCCCTGAAACACACTGACTGATAGAGGACTGAGACTAGTCTAACACAACCCCCTGACTGACAGAGGACTGAGACTAGTCTAACACAACCCCTGACTGACAGAGGACTGAGACTAGTCTAACACAACCCCTGAAACACACTGACTGACAGAGGACTGAGACTAGTCTAACACAACCCCCTGAAACACACTGACTGATAGAGGACTGAGACTAGTCTAACACAACCCCTGAAACACACTGACTGACAGAGGACTGAGACTAGTCTAACACAACCCCTGAAACACACTGACTGACTGAGGACTGAGACTAGTCTAACACAACCCCTGAAACACACTGACTGATAGAGGACTGAGACTAGTCTAACACAACCCCTGAAACACACTGACTGACAGAGGACTGAGACTAGTCTAACACAACCCCTGAAACACACTGACTGATAGAGGACTGAGACTAGTCTAACACAACCCCTGAAACACACTGCCTGACAGAGGACTGAGACTAGTCTAACACAACCCCCTGAAACACACTGACTGATAGAGGACTGAGACTAGTCTAACACAACCCCCCTGAAACACACTGACTGACAGAGGACTGAGACTAGTCTAACACAACCCCTGAAACACACTGACTGACTGAGGACTGAGACTAGTCTAACACAACCCCTGAAACACACTGACTGATAGAGGACTGAGACTAGTCTAACACAACCCCTGAAACACACTGACTGACAGAGGACTGAGACTAGTCTAACACAACCCCTGAAACACACTGACTGATAGAGGACTGAGACTAGTCTAACACAACCCCCTGAAACACACTGCCTGACAGAGGACTGAGACTAGTCTAACACAACCCCCTGAAACACACTGACTGATAGAGGACTGAGACTAGTCTAACACAACCCCCTGACTGACAGAGGACTGAGACTAGTCTAACACAACCCCCTGAAACACACTGACTGACAGAGGACTGAGACTAGTCTAACACAACCCCCTGAAACACACTGACTGATAGAGGACTGAGACTAGTCTAACACAACCCCCTGAAACACACTGCCTGACAGAGGACTGAGACTAGTCTAACACAACCCCCTGAAACACACTGACTGATAGAGGACTGAGACTAGTCTAACACAACCCCCTGAAACACACTGACTGATAGAGGACTGAGACTAGTCTAACACAACCCCCTGAAACACACTGACTGATAGAGGACTGAGACTAGTCTAACACAACCCCCTGAAACACACTGCCTGACAGAGGACTGAGACTAGTCTAACACAACCCCCTGAAACACACTGACTGACAGAGGACTGAGACTAGTCTAACACAACCCCCTGAAACACACTGACTGACAGAGGACTGAGACTAGTCTAACACAACCCCCTGAAACACACTGACAGAGGACTGAGACTAGTCTAACACAACCCCCTGAAACACACTGACTGATAGAGGACTGAGACTAGTCTAACACAACCCCTGAAACACACTGACTGACAGAGGACTGAGACTAGTCTAACACAACCCCTGAAACACACTGACTGATAGAGGACTGAGACTAGTCTAACACAACCCCTGAAACACACTGACTGACAGAGGACTGAGACTAGTCTAACACAACCCCTGAAACACACTGACTGATAGAGGACTGAGACTAGTCTAACACAACCCCTGAAACACACTGACTGAGAGGACTGAGACTAGTCTAACACAACCCCCTGACTGATAGAGGACTGAGACTAGTCTAACACAACCCCCTGAAACACACTGACTGACAGAGGACTGAGACTAGTCTAACACAACCCCCTGAAACACACTGACTGATAGAGGACTGAGACTAGTCTAACACAACCCCTGAAACTGACAGAGGACTGAGACTAGTCTAACACAACCCCTGAAACACACTGACTGATAGAGGACTGAGACTAGTCTAACACAACCCCTGAAACACACTGACTGATAGAGGACTGAGACTAGTCTAACACAACCCCCTGAAACACACTGACTGATAGAGGACTGAGACTAGTCTAACACAACCCCCTGAAACACACTGACTGACAGAGGACTGAGACTAGTCTAACACAACCCCTGAAACACACTGACATAGAGGACTGAGACTAGTCTAACACAACCCCCTGAAACACACTGACTGATAGAGGACTGAGACTAGTCTAACACAACCCCTGAAACACACTGACTGACAGAGGACTGAGACTAGTCTAACACAACCCCTGAAACACACTGACTGATAGAGGACTGAGACTAGTCTAACACAACCCCCTGAAACACACTGACTGATAGAGGACTGAGACTAGTCTAACACAACCCCCTGAAACACACTGACTGACAGAGGACTGAGACTAGTCTAACACAACCCCCTGAAACACACTGACTGACAGAGGACTGAGACTAGTCTAACACAACCCCTGAAACACACTGACTGACAGAGGACTGAGACTAGTCTAACACAACCCCCACTGACTGATAGAGGACTGAGACTAGTCTAACACAACCCCCTGAAACACACTGACTGACAGAGGACTGAGACTAGTCTAACACAACCCCCTGAAACACACTGACTGATAGAGGACTGAGACTAGTCTAACACGACCCCCTGACTGACAGAGGACTGAGACTAGTCTAACACAACCCCCTGAAACACACTGACTGACAGAGGACTGAGACTAGTCTAACACAACCCCCTGAAACACACTGACTGACAGAGGACTGAGACTAGTCTAACACAACCCCTGAAACACACTGACTGATAGAGGACTGAGACTAGTCTAACACAACCCCTGAAACACACTGACTGACCGAGGACTGAGACTAGTCTAACACAACCCCTGAAACACACTGACTGATAGAGGACTGAGACTAGTCTAACACAACCCCTGAAACACACTGACTGATAGAGGACTGAGACTAGTCTAACACAACCCCTGAAACACACTGACTGACAGAGGACTGAGACTAGTCTAACACAACCCCTGAAACACACTGACTGACAGAGGACTGAGACTAGTCTAACACAACCCCTGAAACACACTGACTGACAGAGGACTGAGACTAGTCTAACACAACCCCTGAAACACACTGACTGATAGAGGACTGAGACTAGTCTAACACAACCCCTGAAACACACTGACTGATAGAGGACTGAGACTAGTCTAACACAACCCCTGAAACACACTGACTGATAGAGGACTGAGACTAGTCTAACACAACCCCTGAAACACACTGACTGAGTCTAGAGGACTGAGACTAGTCTAACACAACCCCTGAAACACACTGACTGACAGAGGACTGAGACTAGTCTAACACAACCCCCTGAAACACACTGACTGACAGAGGACTGAGACTAGTCTAACACAACCCCCTGAAACACACTGACTGAAACACACTGACTGACAGAGGACTGAGACTAGTCTAACACAACCCCCTGACTGATAGAGGACTGAGACTAGTCTAACACAACCCCCTGAAACACACTGACTGATAGAGGACTGAGACTAGTCTAACACAACCCCCTGAAACACACTGACTGACAGAGGACTGAGACTAGTCTAACACAACCCCCTGAAACACACTGACTGATAGAGGACTGAGACTAGTCTAACACAACCCCCTGAAACACACTGACTGATAGAGGACTGAGACTAGTCTAACACAACCCCCTGAAACACACTGACTGACAGAGGACTGAGACTAGTCTAACACAACCCCCTGAAACACACTGACAGAGGACTGAGACTAGTCTAACACAACCCCCTGAAACACACTGACTGATAGAGGACTGAGACTAGTCTAACACAACCCCCTGAAACACACTGACTGACAGAGGACTGAGACTAGTCTAACACAACCCACTGAAACACACTGACTGACAGAGGACTGAGACTAGTCTAACACACCCCCACACTGACTGATAGAGGACTGAGACTAGTCTAACACAACCCCTGAAACACACTGACTGACAGAGGACTGAGACTAGTCTAACACAACCCCTGAAACACACTGACTGACAGAGGACTGAGACTAGTCTAACACAACCCCCTGAAACACACTGACTGACAGAGGACTGAGACTAGTCTAACACAACCCCCTGAAACACACTGACAGATAGAGGACTGAGATTAGTCTAACACAACCCCCTGAAACACACTGACAGATAGAGGACTGAGACTAGTCTAACACAACCCCTGAAACACACTGACTGACAGAGGACTGAGACTAGTCTAACACAACCCCCCTGAAACACACTGACTGATTGAGGACTGAGACTAGTCTAACACAACCCCCACACTGACTGAAACACACTGACAGACACACTGACTGAGAGGACTGAGACTAGTCTAACACAACCCCCTGAAACACACTGACTGATAGAGGACTGAGACTAGTCTAACACAACCCCTGAAACACACTGACTGACAGAGGACTGAGACTAGTCTAACACAACCCCTGAAACACACTGACTGACAGAGGACTGAGACTAGTCTAACACAACCCCCTGAAACACACTGACTGATAGAGGACTGAGACTAGTCTAACACAACCCCCTGAAACACACTGACTGACAGAGGACTGAGACTAGTCTAACACAACCCCCTGACTGACAGAGGACTGAGACTAGTCTAACACAACCCCCTGAAACACACTGACTGATAGAGGACTGAGACTAGTCTAACACAACCCCCTGAAACACACTGACTGATAGAGGACTGAGACTAGTCTAACACAACCCCCTGAAACACACTGACTGACAGAGGACTGAGACTAGTCTAACACAACCCCCTGAAACACACTGACTGACAGAGGACTGAGACTAGTCTAACACAACCCCTGAAACACACTGACTGACAGAGGACTGAGACTAGTCTAACACAACCCCTGAAACACACTGACAGATAGAGGACTGAGACTAGTCTAACACAACCCCCTGAAACACACTGACTGATAGAGGACTGAGACTAGTCTAACACAACCCCTGAAACACACTGACTGATAGAGGACTGAGACTAGTCTAACACAACCCCTGACTGATTGAGAGACTGAGACTAGTCTAACACAACCCCTGAAACACACTGACAGAGGACTGAGACTAGTCTAACACAACCCCTGAAACACACTGACTGATAGAGGACTGAGACTAGTCTAACACAACCCCCTGAAACACACTGACTGACAGAGGACTGAGACTAGTCTAACACAACCCCCTGAAACACACTGACTGATAGAGGACTGAGACTAGTCTAACACAACCCCCTGACTGACAGAGGACTGAGACTAGTCTAACACGACCCCCTGAAACACACTGCCAGAGGACTGAGACTAGTCTAACACAACCCCCTGACTGATAGAGGACTGAGACTAGTCTAACACAACCCCCTGAAACACACTGACTGATAGAGGACTGAGACTAGTCTAACACAACCCCTGAAACCCCCTGAAACACACTGACTGACAGAGGACTGAGACTAGTCTAACACAACCCCTGAAACACACTGACTGATAGAGGACTGAGACTAGTCTAACACAACCCCTGAAACACACTGACAGAGGACTGAGACTAGTCTAACACAACCCCTGAAACACACTGACTGACAGAGGACTGAGACTAGTCTAACACAACCCCCTGAAACACACTGACTGACAGAGGACTGAGACTAGTCTAACACAACCCCTGAAACACACTGACTGACAGAGGACTGAGACTAGTCTAACACAACCCCCTGAAACACACTGACTGATAGAGGACTGAGACTAGTCTAACACAACCCCCTGAAACACACTGACTGACAGAGGACTGAGACTAGTCTAACACAACCCCCTGAAACACACTGACTGACTGAGACTAGTCTAACAGGACTGAGACTAGTCTAACACAACCCCCTGACAGAGGACTGAAACACACTGACTGACAGAGGACTGAGACTAGTCTAACACAACCCCTGAAACACACTGACTGACAGAGGACTGAGACTAGTCTAACACAACCCCTGAAACACACTGACTGATAGAGGACTGAGACTAGTCTAACACAACCCCTGAAACACACTGACTGATAGAGGACTGAGACTAGTCTAACACAACCCCCTGAAACACACTGACTGACAGAGGACTGAGACTAGTCTAACACAACCCCTGAAACACACTGACTGATAGAGGACTGAGACTAGTCTAACACAACCCCTGAAACACACTGACTGATAGAGGACTGAGACTAGTCTAACACAACCCCTGAAACACACTGACTGATAGAGGACTGAGACTAGTCTAACACAACCCCCTGAAACACACTGACTGACAGAGGACTGAGACTAGTCTAACACAACCCCTGAAACACACTGACTGACAGAGGACTGAGACTAGTCTAACAACAACCCCCTGAAACACACTGACAGAGGACTGAGACTAGTCTAACACAACCCCTGAAACACACTGACTGACAGAGGACTGAGACTAGTCTAACACAACCCCCTGAAACACACTGACTGATAGAGGACTGAGACTAGTCTAACACAACCCCTGAAACACAGGACTGAGACTGATAGAGGACCCTGAAACACACTGACTGATAACACACTAGTCCCCTGAAACACACTGACTGACAGAGGACTGAGACTAGTCTAACACAACCCCTGAAACACACTGACTGACAGAGGACTGAGACTAGTCTAACACAACCCCTGAAACACACTGACTGACAGAGGACTGAGACTAGTCTAACACAACCCCCTGAAACACACTGACTGACAGAGGACTGAGACTAGTCTAACACAACCCCTGAAACACACTGACTGACAGAGGACTGAGACTAGTCTAACACAACCCCTGAAACACACTGACTGACAGAGGACTGAGACTAGTCTAACACAACCCCTGAAACACACTGACTGACAGAGGACTGAGACTAGTCTAACACAACCCCTGAAACACACTGACTGATAGAGGACTGAGACTAGTCTAACACAACCCCCTGAAACACACTGACTGACAGAGGACTGAGACTAGTCTAACACAACCCCCTGAAACACACTGACTGACAGAGGACTGAGACTAGTCTAACACAACCCCTGAAACACACTGACTGACAGAGGACTGAGACTAGTCTAACACAACCCCTGAAACACACTGACTGACAGAGGACTGAGACTAGTCTAACACAACCCCTGAAACACACTGACTGATAGAGGACTGAGACTAGTCTAACACAACCCCTGAAACACACTGACTGACAGAGGACTGAGACTAGTCTAACACAACCCCTGAAACACACTGACTGACAGAGGACTGAGACTAGTCTAACACAACCCCTGAAACACACTGACTGACAGAGGACTGAGACTAGTCTAACACAACCCCTGAAACACACTGACAGAGGACTGAGACTAGTCTAACACAACCCCTGAAACACACTGACTGACAGAGGACTGAGACTAGTCTAACACAACCCCTGAAACACACTGACTGACAGAGGACTGAGACTAGTCTAACACAACCCCTGAAACACACTGACTGACAGAGGACTGAGACTAGTCTAACACAACCCCTGAAACACACTGACTGATAGAGGACTGAGACTAGTCTAACACAACCCCTGAAACACACTGACTGACAGAGGACTGAGACTAGTCTAACACAACCCCTGAAACACACTGACTGACAGAGGACTGAGACTAGTCTAACACAACCCCTGAAACACACTGACTGACAGAGGACTGAGACTAGTCTAACACAACCCCCTGAAACACACTGACTGACAGAGGACTGAGACTAGTCTAACACAACCCCTGAAACACACTGACTGACAGAGGACTGAGACTAGTCTAACACAACCCCTGAAACACACTGAACTGACAGAGGACTGAGACTAGTCTAACACAACCCCTGAAACACACTGACTGACAGAGGACTGAGACTAGTCTAACACAACCCCTGAAACACACTGACTGACAGAGGACTGAGACTAGTCTAACACAACCCCTGAAACACACTGACTGACAGAGGACTGAGACTAGTCTAACACAACCCCTGAAACACACTGACTGACAGAGGACTGAGACTAGTCTAACACAACCCCTGAAACACACTGACTGACAGAGGACTGAGACTAGTCTAACACAACCCCCCTGAAACACACTGACTGACAGAGGACTGAGACTAGTCTAACACAACCCCCTGAAACACACTGACTGACAGAGGACTGAGACTAGTCTAACACAACCCCTGAAACACACTGACTGACAGAGGACTGAGACTAGTCTAACACAACCCCTGAAACACACTGACTGATAGAGGACTGAGACTAGTCTAACACAACCCCTGAAACACACTGACTGACAGAGGACTGAGACTAGTCTAACACAACCCCTGAAACACACTGACTGATAGAGGACTGAGACTAGTCTAACACAACCCCTGAAACACACTGACTGACAGAGGACTGAGACTAGTCTAACACAACCCCCTGAAACACACTGACTGACAGAGGACTGAGACTAGTCTAACACAACCCCTGAAACACACTGACTGACAGAGGACTGAGACTAGTCTAACACAACCCCCTGAAACACACTGACTGACAGAGGACTGAGACTAGTCTAACACAACCCCTGAAACACACTGACTGACAGAGGACTGAGACTAGTCTAACACAACCCCCTGAAACACACTGACTGACAGAGGACTGAGACTAGTCTAACACAACCCCCTGAAACACACTGACTGACAGAGGACTGAGACTAGTCTAACACAACCCCTGACTGACAGAGGACTGAGACTAGTCTAACACAACCCCTGAAACACACTGACTGACAGAGGACTGAGACTAGTCTAACACAACCCCTGAAACACACTGACTGACAGAGGACTGAGACTAGTCTAACACAACCCCTGAAACACACTGACTGACAGAGGACTGAGACTAGTCTAACACAACCCCTGAAACACACTGACTGACAGAGGACTGAGACTAGTCTAACACAACCCCCTGAAACACACTGACTGAGGACTGAGACTGAGACACACTGACTGAGTCTAACACAACCCCTGAAACACACTGACTGACAGAGGACTGAGACTAGTCTAACACAACCCCCTGAAACACACTGACTGACAGAGGACTGAGACTAGTCTAACACAACCCCTGAAACACACTGACTGACAGAGGACTGAGACTAGTCTAACACAACCCCTGAAACACACTGACTGACAGAGGACTGAGACTAGTCTAACACAACCCCCTGAAACACACTGACTGACAGAGGACTGAGACTAGTCTAACACAACCCCTGAAACACACTGACTGAAACACACTGCAGGGACTGAGACTAGTCTAACACAACCCCTGAAACACACTGACTGATAGAGGACTGAGACTAGTCTAACACAACCCCTGAAACACACTGACTGACAGAGGACTGAGACTAGTCTAACACAACCCCTGAAACACACTGACTGACAGAGGACTGAGACTAGTCTAACACAACCCCCTGAAACACACTGACTGATAGAGGACTGAGACTAGTCTAACACAACCCCTGAAACACACTGACTGACAGAGGACTGAGACTAGTCTAACACAACCCCTGAAACACACTGACTGATAGAGGACTGAGACTAGTCTAACACAACCCCTGAAACACACTGACTGACAGAGGACTGAGACTAGTCTAACACAACCCCTGAAACACACTGACTGACAGAGGACTGAGACTAGTCTAACACAACCCCCTGAAACACACTAACAGAGGACTGAGACTAGTCTAACACAACCCCTGAAACACACTGACTGACAGAGGACTGAGACTAGTCTAACACAACCCCCAGAAACACACTGACTGACAGAGGACTGAGACTAGTCTAACACAACCCCTGAAACACACTGACAGAGGACTGAGACAGAGGACTGAGACTAGTCTAATAAACACACCTGGACAGGAGGCCAGAATATATACCAACCCCTGAAACACACTGACCTGACAGAGGACTGAGACTAGTCTAACACAACCCCTGAAACACACTGACTGACAGAGGACTGAGACTAGTCTAACACAACCCCTGAAACACACTGACCTGACAGAGGACTGAGACTAGTCTAACACAACCCCCCTGAAACACACTGACTGACAGAGGACTGAGACTAGTCTAACACAACCCCTGAAACACACTGACTGACAGAGGACTGAGACTAGTCCCTAAACAACCCCCCCTCCACCTGACAACACACACACCCCTGAAAGGCAGACTGACAGAGGACTGAGACTGGGATTTGAACCGGCAAACCGTCTGGTTGTTAGGGGGTTGGGTGCCTTGCTCAAGGGCACAACGGCAGCCGATGGCATCTGGGATGATGCCAACAACTCTAGGGTTGCCAGATTTTTCTCTCGTCGGAGCTGGGATTCGAACCGGCAAACCGTCTGGTTGCTGGGCCCCTTCTCTAAACACCAGGCTACCTACCTCTGAGAAGGCCAGACGGGGGAGGGTCTGGAGGGAAGGACCAGCTGTCTGGTGGTGTGGCTGAGGACCAGGGGCTACGGCTTGGTAGTCGACAGACATGATGCGCAGAGAGAAATGGTTCAGGTCGAAGGACCCGATCACTCTGGGGTCATCAGGGATGGTCCGGACCGGTCAGGGGACCCACCTGGACAGGAGGCCAGAATATATACACTCTCAGTATAATAAACACACCACCTGGACAGGAGGCCAGAATATATACACTCTCAGTATAATAAACACACCACCTGGACAGGAGGCCAGAATATATACACTCTCAGTATAATAAACACACCACCTGGACAGGAGGCCAGAATATATACACTCTCAGTATAATAAACACACCACCTGGACAGGAGGCCAGAATATATACACTCTCAGTATAATAAACACACCACCCCCTCCACCTGGACAGGAGGCCAGAATATATACACTCTCAGTATAATAAACACACCAGAATATATACCCTCCACCTGGACAGGAGGCCAGAATATATACACTCTCAGTATAATAAACACACCACCTGGACAGGAGGCCAGAATATATACACTCTCAGTATAATAAACACACCACCTGGACAGGAGGCCAGAATATATACACTCTCAGTATAATAAACACACCACCTGGACAGGAGGCCAGAATATATACACTCTCAGTATAATAAACACACCACCTGGACAGGAGGCCAGAATATATACACTCTCAGTATAATAAACACACCACCTGGACAGGAGGCCAGAATATATACACTCCACACTGGACAGGAGGCCAGAATATATACACTCTCAGTATAATAAACACACCACCTCCACCTGGACAGGAGGCCAGAATATATACACTCTCAGTATAATAAACACACCACCTGGACAGGAGGCCAGAATATATACACTCTCAGTATAATAAACACACCTGGACAGGAGGCCAGAATATATAATAAACACTCAGGAGGCCAGAATATATACACTCTCAGTATAATAAACACCACCTGGACCCAGAATATATACACTCCAGTATAATAAACACTGGACAGGAGGCCAGAATATATACACTCTCAGTATAATAAACACACCACAGGAGGCCAGAATATATACACTCCACCTGGACAGGAGGCCAGAATATATACACTCTCAGTATAATAAACCTGGACACCACCTCTCAGTATAATAAACACACCACCTGGACAGGAGGCCAGAATATATACACTCTCAGTATAATAAACACACCACCCCCCTCCACCTGGACAGGAGGCCAGAATATATACACTCTCAGTATAATAAACACACCACCTGGACAGGAGGCCAGAATATATACACTCTCAGTATAATAAACACACCACCTGGACAGGAGGCCAGAATATATACACTCTCAGTATAATAAACACACCACCCCCCTCCACCTGGACAGGAGGCCAGAATATATACACTCTCAGTATAATAAACACCCCACCTGGACAGGAGGCCAGAATATATACACTCTCAGTATAATAAACACACCAGGAGGCCAGAATATATACACTCTCAGTATAATAAACACACCACCTGGACCCAGAATATAAACACACCACACTCAGGAGGCCAGAATATATACACTCAGTATAATAAACACACCACCTGGACAGGAGGCCAGAATATATACACTCTCAGTATAATAAACACACCACCCCCCACCTGGACAGGAGGGCCAGAATATATACACTCTCAGTATAATAAACACACCACCTGGACAGGAGGCCAGAATATATACACTCTCAGTATAATAAACACACCTGGACAGGAGGCCAGAATATATACACTCTCAGTATAATAAACACACCACCTGGACAGGAGGCCAGAATATATACACTCTCAGTATAATAAACACTGGACAGGAGGCCAGAATATATACACTCTCAGTATAATAAACACACCACCTGGACAGGAGGCCAGAATATATACACTCTCAGTATAATAAACACACCACCTGGACAGGAGGCCAGAATATATACACTCTCAGTATAATAAACACACCACCTGGACAGGAGGCCAGAATATATACACTCTCCACCTGGACAGGAGGCCAGAATATATACACTCTCAGTATAATAAACACACCACCCCCTCCACCTGGACAGGAGGCCAGAATATATACACTCTCAGTATAATAAACACACCACCTGGACAGGAGGCCAGAATATATACACTCTCAGTATAATAAACACACTGGACAGGAGGCCAGAATATATACACTAAAATAAACACACCACCTGGACAGGAGGCCAGAATATATACACTCTCAGTATAATAAACACACCACCCCCCTCCACCTGGACAGGAGGCCAGAATATATACACTCTCAGTATAATAAACACACCACCCCCCTCCACCTGGACAGGAGGCCAGAATATATACACTCTCAGTATAATAAACACACCACCCCCCTCCACCTGGACAGGAGGCCAGAATATATACACTCTCAGTATAATAAACACACCCACCTGGACAGGAGGCCAGAATATATACACTCTCAGTATAATAAACACACCACCTGGACAGGAGGCCAGAATATATACACTCTCAGTATAATAAACACACCACCCCCCTCCACCTGGACAGGAGGCCAGAATATATACACTCTCAGTATAATAAACACACTCCTGGACAGGAGGCCAGAATATATACACTCTCAGTATAATAAACACACCACCTGGACAGGAGGCCAGAATATATACACTCTCAGTATAATAAACACACCACCTGGACAGGAGGCCAGAATATATACACTCTCAGTATAATAAACACACCACCTGGACAGGAGGCCAGAATATATACACTCTCAGTATAATAAACACTCCAGTATAATAAACACACCACCCCCCTCCACCTGGACAGGAGGCCAGAATATATACACTCTCAGTATAATAAACACACCACCCCCCTCCACCTGGACAGGAGGCCAGAATATATACACTCTCAGTATAATAAACACACCACCTGGACAGGTAGAATATATACACTCTCAGTATAATAAACACACCACCTGGACAGGAGGCCAGAATATATACACTCTCAGTATAATAAACACACCACCTGGACAGGAGGCCAGAATATATACACTCTCAGTATAATAAACACACCACCTGGACAGGAGGCCAGAATATATACACTCTCAGTATAATAAACACACCACCTGGACAGGAGGCCAGAATATATACACTCTCAGTATAATAAACACACCACCCCCTCCACCTGGACAGGAGGCCAGAATATATACACTCTCAGTATAATAAACACACCACCCCCTCCACCTGGACAGGAGGCCAGAATATATACACTCTCAGTATAATAAACACACCACCTGGACAGGAGGCCAGAATATATACACTCTCAGTATAATAAACACACCACCTGGACAGGAGGCCAGAATATATACACTCTCAGTATAATAAACACACCACCCCCTCCACCTGGACAGGAGGCCAGAATATATACACTCTCAGTATAATAAACACACCACCTGGACAGGAGGCCAGAATATATACACTCTCAGTATAATAAACACACCACCTGGACAGGAGGCCAGAATATATACACTCTCAGTATAATAAACACACCACCTGGACAGGAGGCCAGAATATATACACTCTCAGTATAATAAACACACCACCCCCCTCCACCTGGACAGGAGGCCAGAATATATACACTCTCAGTATAATAAACACACCACCTGGACAGGAGGCCAGAATATATACACTCTCAGTATAATAAACACACCACCCCCCTCCACCTGGACAGGAGGCCAGAATATATACACTCTCAGTATAATAAACACACCACCTGGACAGGAGGCCAGAATATATACACTCTCAGTATAATAAACACACCACCTGGACAGGAGGCCAGAATATATACACTCTCAGTATAATAAACACACCACCTGGACAGGAGGCCAGAATATATACACTCTCAGTATAATAAACACACCACCTGGACAGGAGGCCAGAATATATACACTCCACCTCCTCTTTTACTCTACTGCTACTCTCTGTTCATCATATCTATCTGTGACCCACCAACCCCTTTTATTCACCCAAAACCTTTTTTGCACTATTGGTTTTTACACCTGTTGTATTCCGCGCAACAAGTGACAAATAAACTATGATTTGAAAACACACACACACACCACCCCCCTACCTGTTCTGAGAACTCAGCCACCAGTATGAAGTCCCTGTTGAAATGGGCAGGGGAGGTCCAGGGGTGAGAGAGGGGAAGGAGAGGGAGGGAGAACTCCTCTGGCAGGACCTGGGCGTCTGGGTACCCCCCCAAATCCCCTTCACTGGTGAAGGCCAGCACATCAGGAGATCCAATCATGATGTCGTCATAAAAATCAATCCCAGGTGTCTCTGTGTGTTGATTCTAGAGAGCCAGTGTGTGTGTGTTGGTCACTTCTTCGTGTCCCCTTGTTAACTTTCCCGGTGGAGTCCGTTTTTGGCACCGGAGAGCGGTCACTCACTGACCGGGTAACGGGTATTATTAAAAAGTCTTGCTGTTGTGTTGTTGAAACTTAACTAATCGAAGTACAACTTAAAAGCGAAACAAACATGTTTAACTTTCACTTCTCGTTAAAATGTATTTAGATCGGTAAATAACATGATCCTAAACATTTTAACACGGAAAGTTCAACGTCAGAGCGAGGTGTTAACTTACCGACGTAAAGGTAGTCGCTTTACGTCAACAACAGCTGTCCTGAAGCAGCGACAAAAAACACGTAAAGTACACAAAGTAGCCCACGACAGGAGCGTTAAATTAACCGGGAGAAACAGGTCCGTCTGCGGGAAGTAACACCGAGTCACATGGTCAACTTTTGGCCCGGTTCCTCTTTTCGCCTCCGTAGAGTAATGAACTGAACTCTACCGGAGACTCGCAGCTCCGGTGGAGAGAAACGAAGTGTGTATCACGTCTTCTGAAAGCGGGTCCAACTCCACAGACATATTTAGCCATGTGACAACTGCCGGTCGCGAGCGGGGAGGAGGAGCAGTTCCTTCTTTACCGGGGTGATGAATCCGTCCCGAGACACCTCGAGGAGACTTGTGAAAGAGCTGAATCACCGCCTCCGGTGTCCGGTACAGTTGTGGGAATTCAGTCCTCAGCGGGGGGACAGATCATTTAGGTATACAATAACGGGATTGATTTGTGGGAAAAAGCAGCTATTTACTGATGCAAGCTGGGATTTGTAGTTCAATCATGACCCGATGGACTACAATTACAACTTGAAATAAAATGCAACGTGAAAAGTGTTCTTCTTAAAAAAAAAAATGTCCACAATGTTGGATTTAACAGAATTATATCACCTAAACATGTAAAACAATAAGGATATTATCACCAGTAGTTCAGCAGAAAACATTTATTTAATTTTATTTAAATAAACACTCTTCAACTTAAAAAACAAATCCGCAGCAAACGCAAAACACACATAACATTATGAAAAGAAAATAGGGCGAGCGTCATGACGTCATTAAACAGGTTGCGCTTTATAATGACGTCATTAAACAGGTTGCGCTTTATTCAGTAGAAGGTGCATATAATGACGTCATTAAACAGGTTGCGCTTTATTCAGTAGAAGGTGCATATAATGACGTCATTAAACAGGTTTGGAAAAAAAACCCATCCGATTTTAAAAGAAGAAGAGAAATTGGCGGAGGGATTTTTAGACATAATTATCACTTTGTGGCTGTGGTAACTGGTGCTAACTCTGTTATCTTGTGTCGTCCAGTCGGCCCCCCGTAGAGAATGATCCAGGCCTTTCAATGACCCCCCCCCAGAAAAAAATGCCGTTTTAGAATGGGTAGCGCTCATTGAGGGCTTCCACCATTTTAAAGTAGTCAACTAGGGTGGGGGATTCCTATGGGTTGTAAGCCTCAATGGCGCAGGCCATTCTGAAACAGCCTTTTGGGACAGAGCTGTACTAGATCTAGATATATAGTCCACAGCAGGAGAAAGCCTCTGTCACTACGTCTGCAGTTAACACAGGTGACCTGATTCTGGGTGTCTGTGTAAAACGCAGCCCCCTAGTCCTTCTTTTTCATTTCTTCCTCCCCTCATCTACTTCCCCTAAGGCACAGTTCATCATCATCATCATCATCAGTCTCTGTGCTGCTCAGTCAGAGCCCCCCCCCATTACATTTAAGAGAAATTGGCGGAGGGATTTTTATCAGAGAGGAAGAGGATATGTATTAGACTCATACACAATGTATAAATGTGTAAATTATCTCTGTAAATTATCTCTGTTTAGTCAGTCAGCCCCCACACAGGTGTATGTGAAGGAGATGCACGACTGCCTGAACAACAATCTCCCGTCCACGTCTCAAGTGGAGCGGTAATATGGCACAACTGATCTATAGACGTCAGGGTGGTGTCTCATATCTAATACATGACCTCTTCCTCTCTGATATATACACCAGGTTAGAGTATATATATATATATATCTATAGACGTCAGGGTGGTGTCTCATATCTAATACATGACCTCTTCCTCTCTGATATATACACCAGGTTAGAGTATATATATATATATATATCTATAGACGTCAGGGTGGTGTCTCATATCTAATACATGACCTCTTCCTCTCTGATATATACACCAGGTTAGAGTATATATATATATATATAGACGTCAGGGTGGTGTCTCATATCTAATACATGACCTCTTCCTCTCTGATATATACACCAGGTTAGAGTATATATATATATATATATATCTATAGACGTCAGGGTGGTGTCTCATATCTAATACATGACCTCTTCCTCTCTGATATATACACCAGGTTAGAGTATATATATATATCTATAGACGTCAGGGTGGTGTCTCATATCTAATACATGACCTCTTCCTCTCTGATATATACACCAGGTTAGAGTATATCTATATATATATATATCTATAGACGTCAGGGTGGTGTCTCATATCTAATACATGACCTCTTCCTCTCTGATATATACACCAGGTTAGAGTATATATATATAGACGTCAGGGTGGTGTCTCATATCTAATACATGACCTCTTCCTCTCTGATATATACACCAGGTTAGAGTATATATATATATCTATATAGACGTCAGGGTGGTGTCTCATATCTAATACATGACCTCTTCCTCTCTGATATATACACCAGGTTAGAGTATATATATATAGACGTCAGGGTGGTGTCTCATATCTAATACATGACCTCTTCCTCTCTGATATATACACCAGGTTAGAGTATATATATATCTATATAGACGTCAGGGTGGTGTCTCATATCTAATACATGACCTCTTCCTCTCTGATATATACACCAGGTTAGAGTATATATATATATATCTATAGACGCGAATCTAGGGTGGTGTCTCATATCTAATACATGACCTCTTCCTCTCTGATATATACACCAGGTTAGAGTATATATATATAGACGTCAGGGTGGTGTCTCATATCTAATACATGACCTCTTCCTCTCTGATATATACACCAGGTTAGAGTATATCTATATATATATATCTATAGACGTCAGGGTGGTGTCTCATATCTAATACATGACCTCTTCCTCTCTGATATATACACCAGGTTAGGAGTATATTTAACCCTATGACATATATATATCTATACCTAGACGCCAGGTGGTGTCTCATATCTAATACATGACCTCTTCCTCTCTGATATATACACCAGGTTAGAGTATATATATATATATCTATATAGACGTCCCAGGGTGGTGTCTCATATCTAATACATGACCTCTTCCTCTCTGATATATACACCAGGTTAGAGTACATATCATATATATATGACCTTTAACCCCTAGACGTCAGGGTGGTGTCTCATACTAATACATTACCTCTTTAACCTCTCTGATATATACACTAACAGGTTAGAGTATATATATAACTAGACGTGACATAGTTATATATTAACCCATGACCTCTCACAGTATCTATATATTAACCCTGACCTCTTAACCAGTGACATATCAGTTATCTATTAACCCTGACCTTTAACCCTAACACAGTGACATATCAGTTATATATTAACCCTATACACCTAACTAACACAGTGTTAGAGTATATATATTATATATATATATCTATATAGACGTAACACAGTGACATCTCATTATATAATACATGACCTTTCCTCTCTGATATATACACCAGGTTAGAGTATATATATATATATTAACCCTGACGCCAGGGTGGTGTCTCATATCTAATACATGACCTCTTCCTCTCTGATATATTACACCAGGTTAACACAGTATATATATATATATATAGACGTAACAGGGTGGTGTCTCATATCTAATACATGACCTCTTCCTCTCTGATATATACACCTTTAGGTTAGAGTATATATATATCTATAGACGTCAGGGTGGTGTCTCATATCTAATACATGACCTTTCCTCTCTGATATATACACCAGGTTAGAGTATATATATATATATCTATAGACGCCTCAACAACACAGTGTCTCTCATCTAATACATGACCTCTTCCTCTCTGATATATACACCAGGTTAGTTATATATTATACCTATAGACGTCAACTAACACAGTGACTATCATCTAATACATGACCTCTTCCTCTCTGATATATACACCAGGTTAGAGTATATCTATATATATATATCTATATAGACGTCAGGGTGGTGTCTCATATCTAATACATGACCTCTTCCTCTCTGATATATACACCAGGTTAGAGTATATATCTATAGACGCACAGGGACATGGTGTCTCATATCTAATACATGACCTCTTCCTCTATGATATATAACACCAGGTTAGAGTATATATATATATAACCCTGACTATAGACGCACAGTGGTGGTGTCTCTCATCTAATACATGACCTCTTCCTCTCTGATATATACACCAGGTTAGAGTATATATATATATATCTCTATATGATCTATAGACGTATAAAGCCCATCTCATCGACCTCTTCCTCTCTGTATATATATATATCTATAGCAGCAGAATGTCTGGTTCAGAGACGGCGCAGTACAACATAAAGCCCATCTCATCGACCTCTTCCTCAGTCACTCCGTCCAACATATTAACACTGGGCTTGAAGTAGCCCTGACCTTTAACACCCCTGCTCCAGATCAGTAGTGACATAGCCTATCAGCTCCCACACACACTGCCGGAACCGCCCACTCAGACAACCCTCCGACCAATCCAGGTCCTTGTCCTCGCTGAGGTGGAGGATGAGGTTGGCCAGCGGTGCGGCGGTGAGGGGTCGCAGGGCGGGACGGTGTCGACAGACGGCTTTGAGGGTTTTGAGGAGGGCGCGTCGGACCCCCTGGTCAGCGGAGTCGAGCTGGGTCAGGCGCCGGGTCTCCCACGGGTAGAGGGAGAGGTGCCAGGCACTATCCCAAGGGTGGGTTAACTCTACCTGGGCAGTCAGGACCACGTCTGCCTCCCTCAGCACCGGCACTACGGAGATGAAGAGAGTATCACCTCGCTCTGGTCTGGACACACAGAGAGACATATCAGTTATATATTAACCCTGACCTTTAACCCCTGACCCTAACTAACACAGAGAGACATATCAGTTATATATTAACCCTGACCTTTAACCCCTAACTAACACAGTGACATATCAGTTATATATTAACCCTGACC
The DNA here is from genome assembly GCF_034236695.1 of Oncorhynchus nerka. Lineage (NCBI taxonomy): Eukaryota > Metazoa > Chordata > Actinopteri > Salmoniformes > Salmonidae > Oncorhynchus > Oncorhynchus nerka. The sequence goes on along the minus strand of NC_088410.1, from coordinate 555,215 downwards.
TTTAACCCCTGACCCTAACTAACACAGTGACATATCAGTTATATATTAACCCTGACCTTTAACCCCTAACTAACACAGTGACATATCAGTTATATATTAACCCTGACCTTTAACCCCTAACTAACACAGTGACATATCAGTTATATATTAACCCTGACCTTTAACCCCTGACCCTAACTAACACAGTGACATATCAGTTATATATTAACCCTGACCTTTAACCCCTAACTAACAGTGACATATCAGTTATATATTAACCCTGACCTTTAACCCCTGACCCTAACTAACACAGTGACATATCAGTTATATATTAACCCTGACCTTTAACCCCTAACCAACACAGTGACATATCAGTTATATATTAACCATGACCTTTAACCCGTAACTAACAGTGACATATCATTATATATAACCCTGACCTTTAACCCCTACTAACACAGTGACATATCAGTTATATATTAACCCTGACCTTTAACCCTAACTAACACAGTGACATATCAGTTATATATTAACCCTGACCTTTAACCCCTAACTAACACAGTGACATATCAGTTATATATTAACCCTGACCTTTAACCCCTAACTAACACAGTGACATATCAGTTATATATTAACCCTGACCTTTAACCCCTGACTAACACAGTGACATATCAGTTATATATTAACCCTGACCTTTAACCCCTAACTAACACAGTGATACATCAGTTATATATTAACCCTGACCTTTAACCCCTGACCCTAACTAACACAGTGACATATCAGTTATATATTAACCCTGACCTTTAACCCCTAACACAGTGACATATCAGTTATATATTAACCCTGACCTTTAACCCCTAACACAGTGACATATCAGTTATATATTAACCCTGACCTTTAACCCCTAACTAACACAGTGACATATCAGTTATATATTAACCCTGACCTTTAACCCCTAACTAACACAGTGATACATCAGTTATATATTAACCCTGACCTTTAACCCCTAACTAACACAGTGACATATCAGTTATATATTAACCCTGACCTTTAACCCCTAACACAGTGACATATCAGTTATATATTAACCCTGACCTTTAACCCCTAACTAACACAGTGACATATCAGTTATATATTAACCCTGACCTTTAACCCCTAACTAACACAGTGACATATCAGTTATATATTAACCCTGACCTTTAACCCCTAACACAGTGACATATCAGTTATATATTAACCCTGACCTTTAACCCCTGACCTTAACTAACACAGTGACATATCAGTTATATATTAACCCTGACCTTTAACCCCTAACACAGTGACATATCAGTTATATATTAACACTGACCTTTAACCCCTAACTAACACAGTGACATATCAGTTATATATTAACCCTGACCTTTAACCCCTGACCCTAACTAACACAGTGACATATCAGTTATATATTAACCCTGACCTTTAACCCCTAACTAACAGAGTGACATATCAGTTATATATTAAACCCTGTGACCAGTTATATATTAACCCTGACCTTTAACCCCTAACTAACACAGTGACATATCAGTTATATATTAACCCTGACCTTTAACCCCTAACTAACACAGTGACATATCAGTTATATATTAACCCTGACCTTTAACCCCTAACTAACACAGTGACATATCAGTTATATATTAACCCTGACCTTTAACCCCTAACTAACAGTGACATATCAGTTATATATTAACCCTGACCTTTAACCCCTAACTAACAGTGACATATCAGTTATATATTAACCCTGACCTTTAACCCCTGACTAAGACAGTGACATATCAGTTATATATTAACCCTGACCTTTAACCCCTAACACAGTGACATATCAGTTATATATTAACCCTGACCTTTAACCCCTAACTAACAGTGACATATCAGTTATATATTAACCCTGACCTTTAACCCCTAACTAACACAGTGACATATCAGTTATATATTAACCCTGACCTTTAACCCCTAACACAGTGACATATCAGTTATATATTAACCCTGACCTTTAACCCCTAACTAACACAGTGACATATCAGTTATATATTAACCCTGACCTTTAACCCCTGACTAACACAGTGACATATCAGTTATATATTAACCCTGACCTTTAACCCCTAACTAACACAGTGACATATCAGTTATATATTAACCCTGACCTTTAACCCCTAACACAGTGACATATCAGTTATATATTAACCCTGACCTTTAACCCCTAACTAACACAGTGACATATCAGTTATATATTAACCCTGACCTTTAACCCCTAACACAGTGACATATCAGTTATATATTAACCCTGACCTTTAACCCCTAACACAGTGACATATCAGTTATATATTAACCCTGACCTTTAACCCCTGACCACAGTGAACTCAATATATTAACCCTGACAGTGACATATCAGTTATATATTAACCCTGACCTTTAACCCCTAACACAGTGACATATCAGTTATATATTAACCCTGACCTTTAACCCCTAAACTAACACAGTGACATATCAGTTATATATTTTAACCCTGACCTTATATATTAACCCTAAACCCTGACCCTAACTAACACAGTGACATATCAGTTATATATTAACCCTGACCTTTAACCCCTAACTAACACAGTGACATATCAGTTATATATTAACCCTGACCTTTAACCCCTAACTAACACAGTGACATATCAGTTATATATTAACCCTGACCTTTAACCCCTAACTAACACAGTGACATATCAGTTATATATTAACCCTGACCTTTAACCCCTAACTAACACAGTGACATATCAGTTATATATTAACCCTGACCTTTAACCCCTAACTAACAGTGACATATCAGTTATATATTAACCCTGACCTTTAACCCCTGACCCTAACTAACACAGTGACATATCAGTTATATATTAACCCTGACCTTTAACCCCTGACCCTAACTAACACAGTGACATATCAGTTATATATTAACCCTGACCTTTAACCCCTAACACAGTGACATATCAGTTATATATTAACCCTGACCTTTAACCCCTGACCCTAACTAACACAGTGACATATCAGTTATATATTAACCCTGACCTTTAACCCTGACCCTAACTAACACAGTGACATATCAGTTATATATTAACCCTGACCTTTAACCCCCCTAACTAACACAGTGACATATCAGTTATATATTAACCCTGACCTTTAACCCCTGACTAACACAGTGACATATCAGTTATATATTAACCCTGACCTTTAACCCCTAACAACAGTGACATATCAGTTATATATTAACCCTGACCTTTAACCCCTAACACAGTGACATATCAGTTATATATTAACCCTGACCTTTAACTAACACAGTGACATATCAGTTACCCTGACCTAACCCCTAACACAGTGACATATCAGTTATATATTAACCCTGACCTTTAACCCCTAATATTAACCCTGACCTTTAACAGTGACATATCAGTTATATATTAACCCTGACCTTTAACCCCTAACACAGTGACATATCAGTTATATATTAACCCTGACCTTTAACCCCTAACTAACACAGTGACATATCAGTTATATATTAACCCTGACCTTTAACCCCTGACCCTAACTAACACAGTGACATATCAGTTATATATTAACCCTGACCTTTAACCCCTAACTAACACAGTGACATATCAGTTATATATTAACCCTGACCTTTAACCCCTAACTAACACAGTGACATATCAGTTATATATTAACCCTGACCTTTAACCCCTAACTAACACAGTGACATATCAGTTATATATTAACCCTGACCTTTAACCCCTAACACAGTGACATATCAGTTATATATTAACCCTGACCTTTAACCCAGTTATATATTAACCCTAAACCCCTAACAGTGACATATCAGTTATATATTAACCCTGACCTTTAACCCTGACCTTTAACCCCTAACTAACACAGTGACATATCAGTTATATATTAACCCTGACCTTTAACCCCTAACTAACACAGTGACATATCAGTTATATATTAACCCTGACCTTTAACCCCTAACTAACACAGTGACATATTAGTTATATATTAACCCTGACCTTTAACCCCTAACACAGTGACATATCAGTTATATATTAACCCTGACCTTTAACCCCTGACCCTAACTAACACAGTGACATATCAGTTATATATTAACCCTGACCTTTAACCCCTAACACAGTGACATATCAGTTATATATTAACCCTGACCTTTAACCCCTAACTAACACAGTGACATATCAGTTATATATTAACCCTGACCTTTAACCCCTAACTAACACAGTGACATATCAGTTATATATTAACCCTGACCTTTAACCCCTAACCCTAACTAACACAGTGACATATCAGTTATATATTAACCCTGACCTTTAACCCCTAACACAGTGACATATCAGTTATATATTAACCCTGACCTTTAACCCCTAACTAACACAGTGACATATCAGTTATATATTAACCCTGACCTTTAACCCCTAACTAACACAGTGATACATCAGTTATATATTAACCCTGACCTTTAACCCTCAGGTCTGGAGAGAGACAGAGATACACATTAACCCTGACCTTTAACCCTCAGGTCTGGAGAGAGACAGAGATACACATTAACCCTGACCTTTAACCCTCAGGTCTGGAGAGAGACAGAGATACACATTAACCCTGACCTTTAACCCTCAGGTCTGGAGAGAGACAGAGATACACATTAACCCTGACCTTTAACCCTCAGGTCTGGAGAGAGACAGAGATACACATTAACCCTGACCTTTAACCCTCAGGTCTGGAGAGAGACAGAGATACACATTAACCCTGACCTTTAACCCTCAGGTCTGGAGAGAGACAGAGATACACATTAACCCTGACCTTTAACCCTCAGGTCTGGAGAGAGACAGAGATACACATTAACCCTGACCTTTAACCCTCAGGTCTGGAGAGAGACAGAGATACACATTAACCCTGACCTTTAACCCTCAGGTCTGGAGAGAGACAGAGATACACATTAACCCTGACCTTTAACCCTCAGGTCTGGAGAGAGACAGAGATATATATTAACCCTGACCTTTAACCCTCAGGTCTGGAGAGAGACAGAGATACGCATTAACCCTGACCTTTAACCCTCAGGTCTGGAGAGAGACAGAGATACGCATTAACCCTGACCTTTAACCCTCAGGTCTGGAGAGAGACAGAGATACACATTAACCCTGACCTTTAACCCTCAGGTCTGGAGAGAGACAGAGCTACACATTAACCCTGACCTTTAACCCTCTGGTCATGACCTTTAACCCTATGGTAAAGTGGTTCATGTGAAGCCCTGTATGTTTCTCTTCATAAGTCTCATGGAATGTAGATCTACATTGAACACCACACATTGGCTGCTACTGTAGGCTGAATGATGTAACAGCTATTTCCGTGTTAAAATATTATGGGATGCATTTTCTCCATTGTAAAGCTAACTTAAAGCAGGTACCGCCTCAGTGTTCACAGTAAAACTGTAACTTAGTGGGTACAGCCTCAGTGTTCACAGTAAAACTGTAACTTAAAGCAGGTACAGCCTCAGTGTTCACAGTAAAACTGTAACTTAGTGGGTACAGCCTCAGTGTTCACAGTAAAACTGTAACTTAAAGCAGGTAGAGCCTCAGTGTTCACAGTAAAACTGCAACTTAAAGCAGGTACAGCCTCAGTGTTAACAGTAAAACTGTAACTTAAAGCAGGTACAGCCTCAGTGTTAACAGTAAAACTGTAACTTAAAGCAGGTACAGCCTCAGTGTTCACAGTAAAACTGTAACTTAAAGCAGGTACAGCCTCAGTGTTCACAGTAAAACTGTAACTTAAAGCAGGTACAGCCTCAGTGTTCACAGTAAAACTGTAACTTAGTGGGTACAGCCTCAGTGTTCACAGTAAAACTGTAACTTAAAGCAGGTACAGCCTCAGTGTTCACAGTAAAACTGTAACTTAGTGGGTACAGCCTCAGTGTTCACAGTAAAACTGTAACTTAGTGGGTACAGCCTCAGTGTTCACAGTAAAACTGTAACTTAGTGGGTACAGCCTCAGTGTTCACAGTAAAACTGTAACTTAGTGGGTACAGCCTCAGTGTTCACAGTAAAACTGTAACTTAGTGGGTACAGCCTCAGTGTTCACAGGTACAGCCTCAGGGTTCACAGTGAAACTGTAACTTAGTGGGTACAGCCTCAGTGTTCACAGTAAAACTGTAACTTAAAGCAGGTACAGCCTCAGTGTTCACAGTAAAACTGTAACTTAGTGGGTACAGCCTCAGTGTTCACAGTAAAACTGTAACTTAGTGGGTACAGCCTCAGTGTTCACAGTAAAACTGTAACTTAGTGGGTACAGCCTCAGTGTTCACAGTAAAACTGTAACTTAGTGGGTACAGCCTCAGTGTTCACAGTAAAACTGTAACTTAAAGCGGGTACAGCCTCAGTGTTCACAGTAAAACTGTAACTTAAAGCAGGTACAGCCTCAGTGTTCACAGTAAAACTGTAACTTAAAGCAGGTACAGCCTCAGTGTTCACAGTAAAA